>NW_006788811.1:0-233 GCF_000442215.2 Lipotes vexillifer | reverse complement strand
CCCGTTCCCTAACCCTAACCCTAACCCTAACCCTAACACTTACCCGAAGCCTTACACTAACCCATGCCCTAATCATAACCCCTACACTAACACTGACCCGTGCCCTAACAGGTACGCTAACCGTCAACCGTTGTCATACCCTATACTGTACCCTAAACCATCCCCGTTCACTAACCCTAACCCTAAACCTAACCCTAACCCTAACACTTGCCCTAACCCGTGCCCTAATCCTA
>NW_006788810.1:0-1143 GCF_000442215.2 Lipotes vexillifer | reverse complement strand
TCCCTACAATTTTGCCCGTAACTCTTTGATCTCCTTTTCATATAATAACAATTGTGTAGTATTACTTTTTAGAATTGAAAAGTAACTCAGGTTTCTCTCTAGAATGGTTATTCAAAAAAATTTTGATAGTATTGAAGGATTTCTTTAAACCTCACAACTCATTAACAATCTAAAATTTTTAGATTAATTAGCAAATTTTGGGAAGAAGTCTCAAGTTGCTTTCATATATTACCTCATACAGAACTATTTACTATTTTTAGTGCTGTTACAGGTTTATGACCTACAAACTCAGGAGTTCTGACATATTCTATTTTGCTATCAAAAGGAAAAAAAAAAACTGTGGTGCATTATAATTGCCTATGTTGCATTACAAGTGTATTCTTGACAGAAGAGAATTTCTGTTTTGACAGGGCATGGATGAAGAATACTGGGTGGATATTCCCCTTAGAGTTTCACATATCTAATGATTGGAAAAGTTCTCCAGAGAAGGTAAGCTCCTGAGTTCATAAATTTTAAACCTTTTTTCTGCTCCAATAACCACATGCTTTTGTTGCCAGACACTGTAGGATGCCTTGATATCATAAAATGACCTCTGGCTTTGTGCCTCTCTGTCACAATGCCAGGTGAGTTAACCCAGTGTATGGTATTCCTAGAAACGGTCTATGGAAACTAAAACATGATGACTAGTAATAACTTTGTAACATAAGGTAGTGACTGCAAACCACATAAATACATCCTGTTAAACCTAAACCAAGTGTATGTCTATCATTTATTCTATCTCATAACTGAATCACAAAAACACCTGGGGCCACTCCAAAGTCACTTGACACAAAAAGAATTGTAATGGAGGAGAGAGCGAGTGAAAAGAGGTACCAGTGGTAACCATTTGTGGTTAAAATACCTCACTTTTGTGAAATTTTCCTGTATGATATAGTTATATATTGTATATTTTATATATGTGTGTAATATACAAATACATAAAAATGTATGTGTGTGTGTATATATACACACAGGGGGTAGATAATGAATTATCTTCAAGCTATCTATTCTCACATATCCCTTGGGAACATTTTTGTATATTTTGAGAAGTACATGTACCCTAGTATGAATAGCTGCTTTTTTTTTTTTTTTTTTTTTTTTTTT
>NW_006788809.1:0-647 GCF_000442215.2 Lipotes vexillifer | reverse complement strand
CTCTTGCATCTCCCTCCCACCCTCCCTATCCCACCCCTCTAGGTGGTCACGAAGCACCAAGCTTATCTCCCTGTGCTATGCAGCAGCTTCCCACTAGCTATCTACTGTACATTTGGTAGTGTATATATGTCCATGCTACTCTCTCACTTCGTACCAGCTTACCCTTCCCCCTCCCCGTGTCCTCAGTCCATTCCCTATGTCTGCGTCTTTATTCCTGTCCTGCCCCTAGGTTCATTAGAACCATTTTTTTTTTTTTTAGATTCCATGTATATGTGTTAGCATATGGTACTTGTTTTTCTCTTTCGGACTTACTTCACTCTGTATGACAGACTCTAGGTCCATCCACCTCACTACAAATAACTCAATTTCATTTCTTTTTATGGCTAATATTCCACTGTATATATGTGCCACATCTTCTTTATCCATTCATCTGTCGATGGGAACTTAGGTTGCTTCCAAGTCCTGGCTTTTGTAAATAGTGCTGCAATGAACGTTGTGGTACATGACTCTTTTTGTATTATGGGCCTTAGCTGCTGCGCGCATGCTTTGTCTAGTTGCAGCGAGCAGCAGCCACTCTTCGTTGCGGTGTGCAGGCTTCTCATAGCGGTGGCTTCTCTTTGTTGCGGAGCAGGGGCTCTAGGCTCGCA
>NW_006788808.1:0-363 GCF_000442215.2 Lipotes vexillifer | reverse complement strand
AGACCTACAATAATAAACCCAAAACAATTAAGAAAATGGTCATAGGAACATACATATCGATAAGTACCTTAAAAGTAAATGCATTAAATGCTCCAACCAAAAGAGATAGACTCATTAAATGGATACAAAAGCAAGACGCATATATATGTTGTCAACAAGACACCCACTTCAGACCTAGGGAAACATATAGACTGAAAGTGAGGGGATGGAAAAAGATATTCCATGTAAATGGAAATCCAAAAAACGCTGGAGTAGCAATTCTCATATCAGACAAAATAGACTTAAAACAAAGACACTTACAAGAGACAAAGAAGGACACTACATAATGATTAAGGGACCAATCCAAGAAGAAGATATAACAAT
>NW_006788807.1:1666014-1667148 GCF_000442215.2 Lipotes vexillifer | reverse complement strand
ACTCAGTATTATCATCTCTACTTCCATCCATGTGCCTGAAAATGGCATTATTTCATCCTTTTTTATGGCTGAGTAATATTCCATTGTGCCTATGTAGCACATCTTCATTATCCATTCATCTGTCCTTCTACACTTAGGTTGCTTCCGTGTCTTGGCTATTGTACCTGGTGCTGCCATGATCACTGGGGCACAGGGGTTTTTAAAAATTTTGGATTTCTCTGGATCTAAGCCCCGGTGTGGGAGTGCTAGCTCATATGGTACTTCTATGTTTAGTATCTTAAAGAATCTCCATACTGTTCTCCATACTGGATGTACTGATTTACATTCCCATCAACAGTGTAGGAGGGTTCCCTTCTCTCCACACTCTCTCCAGCATTTATTGTTGTATATTTTTTGTTTTAATATTTTCAAGTGTAGTTTATTTACAATGTTGTGGGGGTTTTTTGTTATATGTATGTTTTACTTTTTTTTTTTTACATCTTTATTGGTGTATAATTGCTTCACAATGGTGTGTTAGTTTCTGCTTTATAGCAAAATTAATCAGTTATACATATACATATGTTCCCATATCTCTTCCCTCTTTCGCCTCCCTCCCTCCCACCCTCCCTATCCCACCCCTCCAGGTGGTCACAAAGCACTGAGCTGATCTCCCTGTGCTATGCGGCTGCTTCCCACTAGCTATCTACCTTACGTTTGGTAGTGTATATATGTCCATGCCTCTCTCGCGCTTTGTCACAGCTTATCCTTCCCCCTCCCCATATCCTCAAGTCCATTCTCTAGTAGGTCTGTGTCTATTCCTGTTTTACCCCTAGGTTCTTCATGACATTTTTTCCCCTTAAATTCCATATATATGTGTTAGCATACGGTATTTGTCTTTCTCTTTCTGACTTACTTCACTCTGTATGACAGACTCTAGGTCTATCCACCTCATTACAAATAGCTCAATTGTTGTAGATTTTTTGATGATGAGCAATCTGGCCGGTGTGAGGTGATCCCTCATTGGACTTTTGATTTGCATTTCTCTAATAATTAGTGATGCTGAGCATCTTTTCATGTGCTTTCTGGCCATCTGCATGCCTTCTGTGCAGAAATGTCCACTTAGCTCTTTGGCCCCTTTTTTTTTTTTTTTTTTTT
>NW_006788807.1:1620203-1665893 GCF_000442215.2 Lipotes vexillifer | reverse complement strand
ACGAACCCGTGTCCCCTGCATCGGCAGGCGGACTCTCAACCACTGAGCCACCAGGGAAGCCCTGGCCCTTTCTTTTGATTGCTTTGTTGTTGTTGTTGTTGTTGTTTGTTTTTGATATTGAGCTGCATGAGTTGTTTGTATGTTTTGAAGATGAATTTCTTGTGGGTATTTTCTTTTGCTAGTAATTTTTCCCATTCTGAAGTTTTTCTTTTGTTTATGGTTTCCTTTGCTGTGCAAACGGTTTTAAGGTTAATTAGGTCTCATTTGTTTATTTTTGTTTTAGTTTTCATTATTCTAAGAGGTGGATGACTAGAGAACTTGCTGTGATTTATGTCAAAGCGTGTTCTGCCTATATTTTCCTCAAGAGTTTTATAGTATCCATCCTTACATTTAGATCTTTAATCTATTTGGAGTTTATTTTTGTGTATGGTGTTAGGGAGTATTCTAATTTCATTCTCCTTTTAATTGTTTAGGGAACCTCCACACTGTCTGCCATAGTGGCTGTTACCTGTTTACATTCCCAGCATCAGTGTAGGAGGGTTCCCTTTTTTTCCACACAGTCTCCTGTATTTATTGTTTATAGACTTTTTGACAGTGGCTATTCTGACCAGTGTGAGGTGATACCTTATTGTAGTTTTGATTTGCATTTCGGTAATATTTAGCGATGTTGAAATCTTTTCATGTGATTTTTTTTTTTTTAACAGTGTGAGTAAAACTTACCTCCTTAAATTGGCTTCTTGAACGTCTGCCCTGTTTTGAATTCTTTTTCGATGACCTATCCCAGGACATTTCTTGAGGGCAGGTGTTTTTTTACTTACAGTCCCACAGGCCTTGTGAATATGAAGTGTCCATCACCGCTGGGTTTAAAGTTGTTGTTATGGGAAACGGCCATAAGGAGGCACCATTTCTTCAGGCCCAACTTTTTTTTTTTTTTTTTGTAATTTCATTTTTATTTTATATTGGAGTAGAGTGATTTCTGACGTTGTATTTGTTTTAGGTGTAGAGGACCTTGATTCGGTTCTACATGGACATATGTCTATTCTTTGTTGGGTTCTTTTCCCATATAGGTTATTACAGTGTGTTCAGAAGAGGTTCCTGTGCTTTTCAGTAGGTCCTTTTTGATTAATTATTTGATATGTATTAGTGTATATGTGTTAATCCCAGCCTCCTAATTTATCCCTCCCCCACCTTTCCTTTTTGATAATCATAAGTTGTTTTTCTAAGTCTGTGAGTCTGTATCTGTTTTGTAAATTAGTTCATTTGTATGAGTTTATAGATTCCAGCTGTAAGTGACACCTTAGGATATTTGTCGTTCTCTTTCTGACATACTTAACTTACTAAGATTATCTCTAGGTCCATAGGTGACTGCAAATGGCATTATTTCATTTTTTTCATGGTAGAGTCATATTCCATGTGTACACGTATCACTTCTTTATCCATTCGTCTGTTAATGGACATGTTGTTTGCTTCCATGTCTTGGCTATTGTAAATAGTGCTGCAGTGCACGCTTGGGTGCACGTGTCTTTTCAAATTCTGGTTTTACTCTTTATTTTTTAACATCTTTATTGGAGTATAATTGCTTTACAATGGTGTGTTAGTTTCTGCTTTATAACAAAGTGAATCAGCTATATGTATACATATATCCCCATATCCCCTCCCTCTTGTGTCTCCCTCCCGTCCTCCCTATCCCACCCCTCTAGGCGGTCACAAAGCACCGAGCTGATCTCCCTGTGCTATGAGGCTGCTTCCCTCTAGCTATCTGTTTTACATTTGGTAGTGTGTATATGTCCATGCCACTCTCTCACTTCTTCCCAACTTACCCTTCCCCCTCCCCGTGTCCTCAAGTCCATTCTCTACGTCTGCTCAACACATATACTCTTAAAAGTGGGACTGCCAGATCATATGGTAGCTCTGTTTTTACCTTTTAAAGGCACGTCCATAGTGTGCTCTATAATGGCTGCTACCAATTACATCCCACCAACACCATAGGAGGGTCCCATTTTCTGAACTCCCACTCTTGCAATTACTGTCTGTAGTCTTTTTGATAATGGCCATTTTGACTGGTGCGTGTGGGTATCTCTGTAGTTTTCATTGGCGTGTCTCTAATAATTTGCCGTGATGAGCATCGTTTCATGTGCTCTTTTTTTTTTAAACAGTGTGAGTTGTATTTACTTGTTGATATTTTCTTCTTGATAGTTTTCCCTGTTTTTAATTATTTTTGTTTACTTGCCACTGGAAATTTTTTGAGGGCAGGTATAATTTAGAGCCCAGCAGTTCTTGTGAATATTAAGTGACCGTAAGCAATAGTTTTCAGGTTGTTGTTGCCGGAAATGTCCACAAGGCGGCAGGATTTCTTCTGGCTAAGTCTGGTTAGTCCGGCTGCCAGAGCCTTAGTAGAAGTCCTGTTTTGGGGTTGTAATTTGAGTGGAAATTTCCAGAACAAACACCCAATAGTTCATGTCTCATTAGGTCCGCTTTTTATTCAGTTAATTTCTATTTCTTATTGGAGTGACATTGATATACAACGTTGTTTGTGTTGTAGGTGTGCACAAAGATTCTCATTTATACATACATATATATCTAATCATCTTTGGATTCTTGTTTCATATAGGTTATTAAAGAGTATTGATAGATATCCTTTGGTATATATATATATATATATACATCTTTGTTGATTAGCTATTTTATTTTTTATTTTTTGTGGTACGCGGGCCTCTCACTGTTGTGGCCTCTCCCTTTGCGGAGCACAGGCTCCGGACGCGCAGGCTCAGCGGCCATGGCTCACGGGCCCAGCCACTCCGCGGCATGTGGGATCTTCCCGGACCGGGGCACGAATCTATGTCCCCTGCATCGGCAGGCGGACTCTCAACCACTGCGCCACCAGGGAAACCCTAGATTAATTTTTATTTTTTATTGGAGTAACATTAATATACAATGTTGTGTTTGTTGTAGGTATAGAGAATATTTTTGTTATACATATACGTATATCTGTGCATGTTCAGCTTCTTTTCCTATATATGTCATTAAAGAGGGTTGATAGCACTTCCTTGGTATACATAGATCTTTGCAGTATATCTGTTTTATATGAAATAGTTTGTATTTGTTAATCCCAATCTCCTCTATTTATTCCTTGACCCCTTATGTCCCTTTGGTAACAATTTGTTCGCTTTCTAAGTCCCTGAATCACTTTACGTGTTCTTAATTTGTTCAAGGGTGTGTATGTATTTTTAGATTCCAACTATAAGTGATATCATATGATATTTGTCTTTCTGATGTTGACTTACACTATTTAGTATAATTTAAAAGAAAAAGAAAAAAAATGCGACTTTATTCCTCTCAGTCCTTGATGACCTGGGCTGTTGTTACATCCCTGGAGCCTGAGCAGGCTTGGGTCCCAAGGCTGGACTCTCGTGGGGCTGAGTGAGCTGGAGAGGATGTGCCAGCCGGTGAGCCCCCAAGATGGACTTGGAGTACCTGATCTGCTCTGCATGAGCCCACAATCTCCAGATCCAGGCGGGCCCTCCTACACTGAAATCAAGCCTAGTGCATGCAAACGATGGTGGAGACTCTGGGCTGGAAGAGCTTTGAAAAGTGCCCTGGGTTCCATGTCTCCTGCCAAGTGGTGTTACAGGAGTTGGGATTTGTCCTTGGGGGGAAAAGGGTAAGGTGGATGAAGTACTTTGACACAAACCTTGGGTGTTTCTTCAGGCACATTCCACTCTAATTGACAACCCAGGAAAAGGACATTCCCTAAGGCTCCGGTTGCCCAAGTAACCATATTTGGGCATGAAGAAATGCTGCCGCCTTGTGGCCACTTCCCATACAACAACTTTAAAACTGATGCGGATGGGCTCTTAACATTCACAAGGCCTGCAGGGCTGTAAATGACACCACCATCAAGAAATGTATCGAGGGGCTTCCCTGGTGGCGCAGTGGTAGAGAATCTGCCAGACAATGCAGGGGACACGGGTTCGAGCCCTGGTACGGGAAGATCCCACATGTTGCGAAGCAACTAAGCCCATGTGCCACAACTACTGAGCCTGTGTTCTAGACCCCCGTGAGCCACAGCTACTGAGCCCATGTGCCACCACTACTGAAGCCCACATGCCTAGAGCCCATGCTCCGCAACAAGAAAAGCCAAATAAAAATGAAATTACACACACAAAAAATAGTCGGGCCTGAAAATATGCTGCTGCCTTATGGCCATTTCCCATAACAAGAACTTTACAACCAGTGCCAATGGGCACTTAATATTCACAAGGCCTGCAGGACTGTGAGTAGAAAACACCTGTCTTCCAAAAACATCCTGGGGTAGGTCATTGAAAAAGAATTCAGAGCAGGGCAGACATTCAAGGAGCCAGTTTCAGGAGGTAAGTTTTACTCACACTGTTTAAAATTAAAATCACGTGAAAAGATTTCAGCATTTCTAAATATTAGAGAAATGCAAATCAAAACTACAACGGGGAATCACATTCACACATGTCAGAATGGCCATTGTCAAAAAGTCTACAAACAAATGCTGGAGAGCATGTGGAGAAAAGGGAATCCTCCTACGCTGATGCTGGGAATCTAAGTTGGTAACAGCAAATGTGGCAGATACTGTGGAGCTTCCTTAAAGAATTAAAAAGAGAATGAAAGTAGAATACTCCCTAACACCTTACACACACAAAAAAAACTCCAAATAAATTAAAGATCTAAATATAAGGATGGATACTATAAAACTCTTGAGGAAAATATAGGCAGAACACGCTTTGACATAAATTGCAGCAAGTTCTCTAATGATCCACATCTTAGAATAACGAAAAAAAAAACAAAAATAAACAAATGGAAATTTGCTTTAAATTAAATTAGGAAATGGAACCTAATAACCTTCAAAGTGTTTGCACAGCAAAAGAAAACCGTAAACAAAAGAAAAAGACAAATTTCAGGTAGGGAAAAAAAACTTGCAAACGATTATACCCACAAGGAATTCATCTCCAAAACATACAAACAGCTCATGCAGTTCAGTATCAAAAAACAAACAAACAAACAACTCAATCAAAAAATGGGCCAAAGAGCTAAATGGACATTTCTGCAAAGAAGGCATACAGATGGCCAGAAAGCACATGAAAACATGTTCAGCGTCACTAATTATTAGAGAAATGCAAATCAAAAGTCCAATGAGGGATCACCTCACACTGGCCAGAATGCTCATCATCAAAAAATCTACAACAATAAATGCTGGAGAGAGTGTGGAGAGAAGGGAAGCCTCCTGTGCTGTTGGTGGGAATGTAAATCGGTACATCCACTATGGAGAACAGCATGCAGCTTCTTTAAGAAACTAAACATAGAACTAGCATGTGACCTAGCAATCCCACGCCTGGACATAGATCCAGAGAAATGCAAAATTTTAAAAGACCCCTGCACCCCAATGATCATGGCAGCACTAGGTACAATAGCTAAGACGTAGAAGCAACCTAAGTGTAGAAGGACAGATGAATAGACACTGAAGATGTGTGACACAGGCACAATGGAATATTACTCCTCCATAAAAAGGATGAAATAATGCCATTTTCAGGCACATGGATGGAAGTAGAGATGATAATACTGAGTGAAGTAAGTGAGACAGGGGAAGATGAGTATCATATGATATCACTTCTAGGTGGAATCTAAAAATGGATACAAATGAACTTCTTCACAAAGCAGAAACAACCTGGAAGACCTAAAAAAGAAATTTATGGTTACCAAACGGGAAAAGTTGGGGGCAGGGAGAAATTAGCAGGTTGAGATTAACAGATGCACACTACAATTTATAAAATAATCAACAAAGATCCGCTGTATAGCACAAGGAACCCTAGCCAACACTCTATAAAACCCGATATGGGAAAAGAACCCGAGAATGAACTCATATACATCTATGTATAAGTGAATCGGGTGGCTGTACACCTTAGAAAAACAAAAACAAAAACCCACAGCATTGTAAATCACCTATATACTCCAATTCAAAATAAACATTAAAAAAAAAGAAGAAGAAAGAGATGCTGACTCCATTCCCCTCAGTCCTTTGTGACCTGGGCTTATGTAACATCCCTGGAACGTGTGCAGGCTTGGGTCCCAAGCCTGGACTGTCGTGCAGCTGAGTGAGCTGGGGAGGATGTGCCAGCCAGTGAGGCCCCCGGAAGGACCTGGTGTGTCTGTTCTCCTCTGCATGAGCCCACAATCTCCAGATCGAGTCAGGCCCTCCTACAGCGAAAGCAAGCCTAGTTCATCCAAAGGATGGTAGAGCCTTGGAGCTGGAAGAGCTTTGAAAAGTGCCCTGGGCTCCATGTCTCCTGGTGGTGGGCTCCCACCTCCAGCCTCCTTCCTTAGGGTCGCCCCACCTATGGATGACAGCACCCTCAGCAGAGTGGTGTTACAGGAGTTGGGATTTGTTCGGTGGACAAGGAGTTAGGGGGAAGAAGTAATGTCACACAAACCTTGGGTGATTCTTCAGGCACATTCCACTCTAACTGAAAACCCAGGTACAGGACATTCCCTAAGGCTCTGGTTGCCCAAGTAACCAGAGTTGGGCATGAAGAAATGCTGCCACCTTGTGGCCGTTTCCCATAACAACTTTAAAACCGGTGCTAGGGGCTTCCCTGGTGGCGCATTGGTTGAGAGTCCGCCTGCCGATGCAGGCTACACAGGTTCGTGCCCCAGTCCGGGAGGATCCCGCATGCCGCGGAGCGGCTGGCCCCGTGAGCCACGGCCGCTGAGCCTGCGCGTCCGGAGCCTGTGCTCCACAACGGGAGAGGCCACAACAGTGAGAGGCCCGCGTACCGCAGGAAAAAAAAAAAAACCGGTGCCGATGGACACAATCTTCACAAGGCCTGCAGGGCTCTAAATGTCACCTGCCCTCAAGAAATGCCCTGGGGTAAATCATCGGAAAAGAATTCAAAACAGGGCTGACTTCCAAGAAGCCAGTTGCAAGAGGTAAATTTTACTCACACTGTATAAAAAATAAGCACATGGAAAGACACCCAACATCACTAATTATTAAAGAAATGCAAATCAAAAGTGCAATGAGGTATCACCTCCCACCTGTCAGAATGGCCATCGCCAACAAATATCTACAAAGAATAAATGCTGGACAGGGCATGCGGAAAAGGGAATCCTCCTACACTGTTAGTGGGGATCCAAATTGGTACGGCCACTGTGGAGAACAGTATGGAGGTTCCTCATAAACCAAAACATGGAGTTCCCATCGGATCTGGTAATCCCACTCCTGGGCTTAGAGCCGGAGAAAATCATGATTCGAAAGGACATGTGCGCCCTTATTATCAGGGCAGCATTATTTACAATAGCCAAGACAGAGAAACCACCAAATTGTCCGTTGACAGAAAAATGAAGATGTTGTACAGATATAAAATGGAATATTACTCAGTTCCGGGGGCAGGGGGTGGAGCCAGGATATGGGTGCCTGGGCCTCTGACCAGCAGGTGAGAGCAAGGAGGAAGACCAGTCCTGAGGGAAGGGGTTCACTGAAGTCTGTGAGCCCCGGTGTCCTGATGGGATTTATTCCCAGTGGGGACATGAGCGGGGCCTGAAGTGGTTCTGTTTTTTCCACCTGGGCCCCTTTGATGAAGCCATGGCAGCGCTGGGCCCAGAAGTCTCCTGGCGGTGCTTCAAACTGTCATAGGAGTTTTACAAAGGGACAAGATGATGAAGCTGAGCCCCTGATAGCCACTCCTTTCTGGCTCTGAGTTGCTTCTATCAGGACCACTGTCACCTGCACATAATCTGCTATGACCCACCTGCTTCAGCCTGGTCTTTCTTCTTCCTCCCTACGATGATCCCAGTGACATTTCCAGCCTGGACCCCTCTCCCAGGCCAGACGCCTCTGTCCAGCCACTGCATCCCCATCTTACCCTGGGGCTAACAGGCCCCTCAGAGGGCTGGGATCCTGCAGCTCCCCACGCCCAGGAGGCATCCACCTCCCCTGGTTGCTGAGCCCAGACACCTGCTGTAACCGAGCAGGACCCTATGGGGCATTCCCGGGACAGACCGCTCTACCATATCCTCTGTTGTAACTCTTCTCTGAAATACCTAGATAATAGTATTTGATGCACACTTCCCGAGTTGTTTTACACATGCTAAACCCACCACCAAATGGAAGAAATTAACTACTTGATGATCACGAACACGTAGCCCCAGAGCTACTGGTGCCTAAGAATTTACAATGTTAACCGTCGTTACCTCACCATCAGCCAGAGAATTGTGCACCAGCTGATCCCCTCACCTGGCCTTTAAAATTGCTTTGCTGAAAAAAAATAAAAATAAAAATAAAATTGCTTTGCTGAAACCCTTCAGGGAGTTCGGGGTTTTTAGAGCACAAGCCACCTGTCCTCCTTGCATTGGTGCTTTTACAGTTAACACTGCACTTTCCTTCACCACAGCCTGGTGTCAGTAGACTGGCTTTACCATACATGGGCACGTGGAACCGAGCTTGGTTCGGCAACACTGGGGTCTCCAGGCTCCCACTGCCCTTGTGCCCCAGGCTGTCAGCTCCTCCTCCAGAGTCTATGGCCAGTCCCCACGCTAATTCCCCTCTACACCCACAGCCCTGGCCCAAGCCCGATCTTGGGCCTGATTCCTCCATCAGGCCCTGACAAAGCTCCCCGCCCCCAGGGTGTATCTCACATCCCACCCCAATGTGGTCTTTTTGAAACATAAATGTGACTGACTCGCACCTGTAATCCCCCAAGTGTTTCCCCACTTTCGCTATGGTATCTGCTGGGAGAGACATCTGCTAAGGCCCTGAGAGTCCCCGGCATCTGCTGAGTTCCCTGACACTGAGCGCCACAGCAGGCCAGGCGACACGGCATAAAACTCCAGAACTACTCACCTCAGGAGGGGGCTGGCACTGCTGCTGCGTGATCAAAGAGAGCAGAGAAGGGTTCCCCAGCTTGGATACAAACACTGCAGGAGTGGCCTCTCCGTGTGCCATCGCATGGTCCCTGTGTGACTTGAGGGAAGGAGGGACCAAGGCACATGGTGGTTCCTAAGCAGAATGGTGTGGGCTCAGTTGTGTCCCCCCAGATTCACATGCTGAATCCCTAACCCTCAGGACCTCAGGATGTGGCTGTATTTGAAGATGGAGTTTTTATTTTTTCTTATTTTTTATTTATTTTTTTTTTTTGTGGTACGCGGGCCTCTCACTGTTGTGGCCTCTCCCCTTGCGTAGCACAGGCTCTGGACGCGCAGGCTCAGCGGCCGTGGCTCACGGGCCCAGCCGCTCTGCGGCATGTGGGATCTTCCCAGACCGGGGCACGAACCCGTGTCCCCTGCATCGGCAGAAAGACTCTCAACCGCTGCGCCACCAGGGAAGCCCTATTTTTTAATTTAAAAAAAATTATTTTATTTATTTATTTTTGGTTGTGTTGTGTCTTTGTTACTCCATGTGCACTTTCTCCAGTTGTGGCAAGTGGGGGCAACTCTTCATCACTGTGCACGTGCTTCTCATTGCGGTGGCTTCTCTTGTTGTGGAGCACGGGCTCTAGGCGCACGGGCTTCAGTAGTTGTGGCACGTGGGCTCAGTAGTTGTGGTGCACGGGCTTAGTTGCTCCACGGCATGTAGGATCTTCCCGGACCAGGGATTGAACCGGTGTCCCCTGAATTGGCAGGTGGATACTTAACCACTGCGCCACCAGAGAAGTCCTGAAGGTGGAGTTTTTAAACAGGTGATCATGTAAAATTGAGTCACTAGGCTGGATCTTAATCCAATAGGACTGATGTCCTACAAGAAGAGATTAGGACACAGTTAGGCACAGGGGGAGACCATGTGAGGACAGGGGGAGAAGAGATGGCTGTCTGTATGCCAAGGGGAGAGGCCTCAGGAGAAACCAGCCTGCAGACACCTTGATCTCAGACAGCATCCAGGACTGGGAGATTGGTCTGTTGTTTAAGCTGCCCTGTCTGTGGTATTTGTTAGGGCAGCCCCGAGCAGAATCACACATAGGGTAGTAACTCAAGTCTCAGATGGACAGAGCCCACTCTCCATTCCCCCATACGTGAGTTACAGGAATCTCAGGAACTGAGGATGTTGTCCCCGAGGAGAGGCCCAAGATAGAAGATTTCAGGCATAACACAACTGCATTCACATTAAACATGCCTGAACTACATTCACACGAGATGGTTTTGTCTTGTGTGTACATCGGCACCTTCAGTCTGAACAGCAGACCTTTGGCTTGACCACCTCCATTGAGAGCATTAGCTTCACCTGCTGTGAACCACCTCCTATAGGATTTCCAGAACCACAAAGCATCGAAGAGCTCATGCTGATGTGTCATCACATTTCACAGCACCCAGGACTGTGTACTGGTGTCCGGGCGACCCTCACAGCAGAGCCGCCCAGCTGCCCACCAGAACCCATTTTCCTTTCATCTGCTCATGGCTCCCCTGCACCTCCCAGCCTTCTCACCCCTTGCAGCGGGGGTGCAGTATCTCCTGTTACCAAGGGGAAGTGGTGGAGGGGGTGAGGGCCTTGGCCAGTCTGCATCCTAGGATGGAGGGCTTGGTGCCCATGTGGTCACCCCACCCTGCTGGTTGTAGCTCTCCACCTGGAAGCAGGGAGGAGAAGCAAGGGGGACAGAGCCTGGGCCCTGACACGCGCCTGCCCTGGACTCTTGCATGAAGGGGACAGAGACACCTTGGGCCTCAGCCCATCTGAGGAGACCCTTTGTTCCAGCAACGAACATTTGCCCTAAAAGCCAAGGTGCTTTACAAACCCCTCCCCAGCTGTTACAGAAAGTAAGGCTTAATCTCATCACACTTTTCTCAAACCACAGCTCACGCTGAGACCACCACTCAGGTGATGGTGCTTCAAAGCAGTTTCCTTGACAACCGTGGCAAACCTGCCTGGTTTCCTTGACAACCAAGCTTCACAATCTCCCAAACTCTTCTCCTTCAAACCTTCCTATTCTAGGCTTGATGAGCCTAAAGTGACAGTGCCGTCATCACACACCAGAAAGCGATCCCGCCAAGCCCGTAGTTATTGGTTACATGATGCTATTGATGATGAAATCCCAGAAGAGCCAGCTTTGCAAGGTAACCACTTCTGCACTGGCACTGGGCTCCTTTCCACGGACAGAGTGGAGTGGCTGTTTTCACAGCCCCACGGTGGAGGAGCTCACCAGGCCTTGATCCTTTCCAGGTGCTTCCTGGGTCCTCATTCTCCCCAGACCCCCACCCCCATGGCTGCTGTCTGTGCCAGTCTATACAGGACCTTGGTAATCTCCTAAAATGAGAGGGTTGTTTCATACACAGATAATGGGTTGAATGGTGGCCCCAAAAGATGTGTCCCCCCAGAACACGTTAACAGGACCATATTTGGGGAAAGGGTCTTTGCAGATGTAGTTAAGGATCTCGAGATGAGGTCATCTTGGGTTACAGTGGCCCTAAAGCCAATGACAGCATCCTTATAAGAGACAAAAGAGGAGGGACCCAGACACAGAGAAGAAGCCACGTGAAGATGGAGGCAGAGACGGGAAGGATGCAGCCACAAGCCTGGGGATGCCTGGAGCCCCCAGAAGCTGGAAAAGGCAGGAAATATCCTCCCATAGAGCCTCTGGAGGGACCTCAGCCCTGAGACATCTTGATCTCAGATGTCTGGTCTCCAGGACTGGGGGAGGATGAATTCCTGTTGTTTCACCCAGCCCAGCTTGTGGTCATTTGTTAGAGAAGCCACAGAACAGTCACACAGACCCTGCTCTGTAGGATCCTGGAAGTGGGGTCTAAGGCAGACATGGTCATTTGTTAGAGAAGCCACAGAACAGTCACACAGACCCTGCTCTGTAGGATCCTGGAAGTGGGGTCTCACTAAAGGCAGACAGAGGCTGGATTGCAGAACCCTTAGAGTCAGCACTGGGCCCCCAGAAACCCTAAAGCAGTGGCTGGGCACCAGAACATTGGGGGTGAAGTCGGAAGCCCATCCTTAAGGGTGCTCGCTGCACACGACCTCCGCAGGCGGTAAGTTTTCAGTCTTGATTCAGGACCTTTGATGTCACCATTCACCTTTAATGTCACCATTCACCCTGGCAGTTACACAGATGAAAAGCCTGTCAGGACACTTGCTACACCGATGAACAAGTCTCAAGCTGGTCAGAGGTGGGCAGTTTTCTCTCATGCAGCCAGCAGCTCTCCCCACCCCAAGGAGCGTCCTCATTGGAAAGCTGGTGCGGCGGCGTCTCTGAGTAAACCTTAGCTGACCCCCAGGCCAGCTGCTCCTGGACTTTATCCACCCTTCGCAGGGAAGCAAACCTAAATATGTGCAAGGACCTTACGGGCTGGAGGAAAGGGCTTGCAGCACGCCAGTGGCAGCATGCTTACTGAGTTGGCTCCCGCAGGCCATGTAGGATGGTCCTGGCCCCGGGTGCTCTTCTGGAAGCTTTCCATTTACCTACCTGAGCTATCCCTCCTCTCCTGACCCCCACTGCCTTTTTTCTTGCTTCCTCACCTCTGCCTGGGGAGAACTTCCAATGGCAGGTATGGGCGACACATCCTCTTCCTTAGCAGGTAGCAGCCCAGCAACTCCTGTGGAAGGTCCAGCAGAGCCCCACTCAGACCGGGCCAGCCACAAGCCCAGCCCCGCGGTAGCTGATGGGGCAGAGAGTATGGCTTCAGGTACAGCAGCGGGTGCTCTTGCTGCCCGGAGAGGGTGTCTATACAGAGCTCAACCCAGGCACACCTGGGGAGGGCTGGCTGGCCGGGTCAGGCTGCCCAGGTCAGCCAATCCTCGCCCATCAGGGGCTTGTAATTGCAGAAAATGGGTCTTGCTGCACTGGCCAAGTCCAAGGAACAGGTGGCTTGAGGATCAGGATGGACATGGGGCTGTAGCTCTGGCTTGTTTTCTAATCATTTTATCTGGCCCACGAGTGGGAGACAATTTCCTACTGAGAAGAACCCAGGAGTCAGGGAGAGGAGGGGTGGTGGGTGGAGACAGGAGCCCAGTGACCCAGAGGCAGCGGAAGCCTCTGGAAGACCCGGTGGAGGGAGGTGCGTGAGTGAAGCCCAGGGTCACAGACCTATCCAGGAGCTGCTGTTTGTTAGTTCACGTCCTGCTCTGACCAACAGGTGGGCTGGGGATACTCTGCAACGAGGGCTATGTGCACGGTTCCTGTGTGCTGAACCTGTCGGGGGGTCTGCAAAGATGGGCGCTGTGCCTTGAGAGGGGTCTTCCCACGCGAGCCCCATGGGCTGCTGGGTGTCTGCCCACGAGAGCCCTGTGCGCTGCAAGGGGCATGTGAATGAGCGTCCTCTCCGATTCTTTCCTGAGAATATTGGGCGGGGGCGGGGGGCATTCAGGCAACAGAGCAAACAGCTTGTTCTGGATGTTACTTTGGGGAAGTGGGGGCATAGCAACAGGGGCTCAGCCTGCAAAACCCCAGAACCACTCCCAGAGCAGCTCCAGAACCGCTTCTGGAATGGCAGGAAGTGGGTCTTCCACCTACTAGACGTGGAGGAGAGGGGTGGGGTCTGCAGGGCTGCCCTCACCTTCAGGGACTTGCTGGGAGGCTAACAGGACTCAGCACACGTTTGTGTGCTCACGGCTGAGATGGGTCACGGTGCACAGTAGGGATGTACGGGTGGGAGGGCCCCTGCTCCAGACACGTCATGACCCTTCGTGACCCCTCCTTCCCTCGAGGGTCTCTGGGGTGTCTCTTCCCCCAGCGAGGAAGGGCAGAACCATGACAGTTACCCCCACCCCCGTCCCCCTGGGGAAGCTCGTTAGAGACTTGGCACCCGGCTGGGGGCTGGTCACGTGGTGTTGTCTGCCCTCACCCTCCAAAATGCCAGTGCCCAGAAGGGGAGCCGGGGTTCGGCGTGAACCACATGGTTTGTGCAGACAGCACAGGTGCAGGGGGCTGCCTCTAACGGGAGGAGGGAGGGTTTAGATCTGGGCAGGGAGCTGCTCACCAGCTGCATTAGCTTCCTGGGGCAGCTGTGACAAACGGCCACAAACGGGGGCTCAGAACAACAGAAACCTGTCCTCTCAGTCCTGCAGACCAGACATCTCACATCAAGGTGTCCCAGTGCCGCGCTCCCTCCGGAGGCTCCAGGGGAGGGTCCTTCCTGCCTCTTCCAGCTTCTGGGGGCTCCAGGCGTCCCCGGGCTTGTGACCACATCTCTCCCATCTCTGCCTCCATCTTCACCTGCTGTCTCCTCTCTGTCTCTCCTCTTGTCTCTTAGAAGGACACTGTCATTGATTTAGGGCCACCCTGATCCAGGATGACCTCATCTCCAGACCCGTAACTAATTGTACCTGCAAAGACCCTGCTTCCAAATAAGGTTCCATTCTCAGATTCTGGGGGGCATGACATGGATGTAACTTTTGGGGGCCCCCCCATTGAACCCACTACAGCAACCCAGTTCCCAGCCTTGCTCAGGACAGCATCAGGCTGGTGATGTTCTGTCTTTCTGCACGGAGGCATCCTTTGTTTCTTGTGGTGACAGTGAGGTTGGGTGGGGGCGCTGCTGGCCGACCTCCCGGTCATTCCAGGGACCACGGTGAAGTGTCCTCCCCCGGGAGGGTGCGAGCATGGTCAGGGCTCCCTTTGGTCAGTCACACCTCCCCGCATCCCGCGGTAGGGCCACCTTTCCTGCGTCCTGGGGCAGGGTCATGCCTGTGTATAGAGCAGGGCACACAGCAGTGCATGCAGCAGGCCTGATACCTGCCCTTGCCATGGAGCTGGGGGCCTGGTGACGGTGGAACATCCGACGGGACATGGGGCCGACCTCGGGGAGGATGTTGGATGAAGCGTTTGGGAGCCACTGGAGGGAACCCTCACCTGTCTGCACAGGTGGATTGAGGACAGCGACCATGGGTGGGCAGGCGGGGGAGCCCAGGGAGGGTCCTGGGTCATCCCTGAGGCTGGACGAGAGGTGTGGAGCTGGGGGTGATGGCGGTGGGGAGAAGGGCCTGATGGCTGGACAGTGAGGAGACGGACCATCCGAGGCAGCGGGGAAGGTGAAGACTGTGCCTGACGGGAGGACGGAGAGACCAGCAGGCGGCGCTGCAGGCGCGTGTATCAGGGCTGCTTCCTGCTGTTTGGTGCCTGAGACCCGCACAGCTGGAAACCACCCGGTGTCTGGCCAGACCCCAGCCGGGAAGAGAAGGGAAGCCCCGTCTACACTGCTGGAAACACCGGTGCCAGGCATTCACCCTCGTCTTCAGCCGGCGGGGAGACAGGCAAATTGAACTGGAGAGTGATGGGGCTGAGGTGGGAAATGTGGGTGCTGGGAGCCTGGAGAGGAGGGTTCCTGAAGGGTGAGACCACAGGGCGCAGGAGAGGGGCAGGGGGTGGGCAGGGGGCGGGCAGTGAGTGTCCGGCGCTGGAGCGCGTCCATCCTCCCTCGGGCCAGCCAGCCTCCCCCGAGCCTGGGCCTATAAACCCAGGGGACCCTGGAAGAGAGTTTTCTGTCTGTCTGGTTCACTGAGGCTGGATGTTTGTGGGGACATGGGCCAGCCTGGTGGCCCCGGTGAAGACATCGTTCTCTCTGGGGGAATGAGGTGGACACTCAGTCCCCGCTCTGTGGATGCTCTAGCCCTCTGGGTGTCATGTCTCTTCTTGGGGGTCACTGGGGCTTTATCCTCACTCCATGGGGTACGGGAGGGGAGGGATGGATTCGTCCTGGCCTAGCTGTGCCTGGGCTCCTGGGGAAGATCTCTCTGGCCCACAAAATCACAGGCCTCAGTCACCCCTGCTCGACATGCCCCTCCAGGAACTCGGCACGAGGACCTGCCCTGTGAAACGGGGAGCCTGGGTCGGGGGCGCTGGTGGGTCACTTCTCAGATGGCCACACTCAGGTCTCGGGGTGGGGTGGGGTGGCCTGCAGCCACTCGCCGTGGTCACCATTCGCTGTGGCTCCTTTCTGGGGCCTGAGATGCCCCAGGGGTGGCGGGGGGAAGGTCGCCGTTACAGGGACGTGTGGGCTGGGGGCCCTGGGTCCCTCCCCTAGGAGGAGTGGGGGTCATGCCCAGAGGGGAGGGGCCAGTGACGGTCCTGGGTGTCAACAAGCACAGTGCCCCCCCCCCCCAGGCCGGGGGGGGATTTCCTGCGGCCCTGTCACTGCACACCAGATGGGGAGCAGGGGTTGGAACAGGGGACGTTTACTCTCAGGCCCGGAGCCCTAGATCAAGGTGTTGGGAGCCCGCCACTCTTGCGGGTTCTGGGGTCAGTTGATCCAACTCCTCTGGGATGACAGGGCATCAGGGACAGGGCCTTCCTGGTCCAGCCCTGGACTGTCTGCCTCCCGACCCAGCGTGAGGGATGCCAGTCCGTTTGCCACTCGGCTGTGGGGCCCTTTGTTGCAGCCACTGAGCCTTATCCTAAGCAGGACAGCGGTCCTGGAGGGTACATTTCTTGTGGTTTCCTTGGGTCTGACTGCTCCCAGGACCACAGGTGTCTGACGTTTCCAGCCCTCCATTCCATGGGTGACAGCCAAGCTCAGCTCCATCCCACTCTCCGGGTGCTTTTCTGGAAACTACTGCGTGAAGATCAGTGTTCCCGACTAAACGAGTCTGGAGCTGATATGTTCCTGGGGCACCACCCTCACTCTCTCTCAGAGATGCAGCTTGTTTTGAAATATGCTGCACTGACTGTTTTCCTGCTAATATCTGTAGATTCTAATCAAATAGCTCAGGGAACAGGCCGTCTCATGTGTGGTGTAACTTGATTATTGCTGGAAAGATGAGTTTGGAACCAACAGCTTCCCTGCTAAGCTGACAAGTGTAAAACCTTAATTTGAAAAACCACCTAAATTCCACTCACAGTGTGAAGGCAGATACTGGGACTTGGTCAAGCCTGGGCCTGAGCCCTCAGTTTGGGGAGACAGATAGTTAGGACCTCACAAATGTCTGGTCCTGTCCATGTGATTTTTATATGCCCTCCACCCGGATGGAGCCTGTGATTTTATGGGAAAAGGAATTCTAATACATATTAAATTATTAAACTTGATGATATTGTAAAAAGGTATATAGTTCATTTGTTCTCCATTTGTTTACTCTGTGTCTGCAAAGTGCCTCGTAGGCTGGTTTAAAATAGAACGTTTAGTAGAAAATTTGAGGTCAGTAGGCCAGCAAGTCAGAAGACAACTGCCATTTAAAAGAGAGTTTTGGGGCTTCCCTGGTGGCTCAGTGGTTAAGAATCTGCCTGCCAATGCAGGGGACCCAGGTTTAAGCCCTGGTCTGGGAAGATCCTACATGCCACGGAGCAACTAAGCCCGTGCTCCACAACTACTGAGCCTGTGCTCTAGAGCACACGAGCCACAACTACTGAGCCCGTGCGCCACAACTACTGAAACCCGTGCACCTAGAGCCTGTGCTCCACAACAAGGGAAGCCACCGCAATGAGAAGCCTGCAAACCGCAATGAAGAGTAGCCCCCACTTGCTTGAACCAAACTTTAGACCACATGGGCCTAACAGACATATATGGCACATTCCATCCAACAGTAGCAACATACACTTTGTTCTCAAAAGCACATGGAACATTTTCTAGGTTAGATCATACGACAGGTCACAAAACAGGTCTTAGCCATTTTAAGAAAATTGAAATTATACCAAATATTTTTTTCTGGCTACAGTGGTATGGAACTAGAAATCAGTAAAAGGAGGAAAGCTGGAAAACTCACAAATATGTGAAAATTAAAAAGCACACTTCTGAGCAACCAATGGGTCAAAGAAGAAATCAAAAGGGAAATTTGAAAAAAAAATTTTGAAACCAGTGTAAAAGGAAACAGAACATATCAAACCTATGGGATGCTAAAAAATTGGTTCTAAGAGAGGAATTTACGGTAGTAAATGTATAAATAAAGTAAAAAGTAAGATCTCAAGCAACCTAACTTTACATCTCAAGGAACTAGGAAAAGAAGAACAAATTAAGCCCAAAGTTAGCAGAAAGCAGAAAATGACAAATATCAGAGCAGAAATAAATGAACTAGAGACCAGAAAAACAATAGAAGAGATTGATGAAACTAAGAGCTGGTTTTTGAAAAGATAGAAAAAGACGACCCTTTAACTAGACTAAGAAAAAATAGAGAAGACAAATAAATGAAATCATAAATGAAGGTGGAGACATTACCACTGCTACTACAGAAATGCAAAGAACCATAAGAGACAACCATGAATAATTATATGCCACAAAACTGGACAACCTGGAAGAAATGGGTCGACTCCTAGAAACAAACAACCTATCAAGGCTGAATCATGAAAGAGAAAATTGGAACACACTGATAATGAGTAAGGAGATTGAATCAGTAATTAAAAAAAAAAAAAAAAAAAAAAAATTTCCGGGGCTTCCCTGGTGGCGCAGTGGTTGAGAGTCTGCCTGCTAATGCAGGGGACACGGGGTCGAGCCCTGGTCTGGGAGGATCCCACATGCCGCAGAGCGGCTGGGCCCGTGAGCCACAACTGCTGAGCCTGCGCGTCTGGAGCCTGTGCTTCGCAACAAGAGAGGCCACGACAGTGAGAGGCCCGCGCACCGCGATGAAGAGTGGCCCCCACTTGCCACAACTGGAGAAAGCCCTCGCAGAGAAACGAAAGACCCAACACAGCAAAAATAAATAAATTAAGAACATTTCAAAAAAAAAAAAAAGATATAAAAAAAAAAAAAATTTCCCAACAAAGAGAAGCTCAGGATCAGATGATTTCACTGAGCCATCTGTTTCAATTCTACCAAACACTTAAAGAAGAATGAATGCCAGTCCTTCTCAAACTCTTTTAAAATTGAAGAGGAGGGAATATTCCCAAGGAGTATTTCACAAAGCAAATACCTGTGGAAGATACAAGAGTAAATGAAATCCATGGCTTTCAGGAAGTGCAGGCCAGGAGCTGGAAGCATATCAGGGCAAGCCAACTAATCTCCACTTTCTCTAATTCTCCTCCCTCACACTTATCCCTGTTCTCAGCCTGTCTGCTTCATCATTATTTCTCTGCAGACATTCTGTTCTGACTCGCAGTGTTCATGCCTAATGGTGAAAATGTCAGAGCTTCAGAATTTACACACCCTATGATCAAATCTCCCATGGGGATTCGTGACATCTCTGCATTTCAGTTCCAAATTCTTACAAGAGAAACTATCTCATTGGCTCAGTTTGGCTTTATTGGTAAACCTGAACCCAAACATCTACCACTATGCAGGTGGTGCTGGTGGTTATAGCTTTGCAGGCATAAACAGAGCAGACAGTGGGAACTGGAAAAACACTCCAAAGTGCACCACGCCGTCTCTGTATATTACTTAGGTATCTGCATAGACAGTATTGATGGCCCAGGGCAATCTGGGCAACTTCCGTGTGTTTTCTTAAAACTCGCTTAGCTGATCGGTGACTTATGGATTGTAGAGTGATGGGGAATATCTGGTGATTTGTGCTTACAGCAAAGAAAGCTGTGTTTGAATATTTAAGCTGTGTCAGTATGAGGCAGAGAAAGGCATGATTTAAATGGTGTTATGAAGATAATTTTAGCATTTGTCGTTGTACTGAAGTAAAAAGAATAACCTTTGTTTTTAGAGGATAAGGAAGAGATAAGTACAGTTTTCAAAAATTGATTTTTTTAAACTTTAAGGATTGAGGTTTTTTTTTGTTGTTGTTGTTTTGTTTGTTTTTGGCGGTACGCAGGCCTCTCACTGTTGTGGCCTCTCCCATTGCGGAGCACAGGCTCTGGACGTGCAGGCTCAGCGGCCATGGCTCACGGGGCCCAGCCGCTCCGTGGCATGTGGGATCTTCCCGGACCAGGGCACGAACCCGTGTCCTCTGCATCGGCAGGCGGACTCTCAACCACTGCGCAACCAGGGAAGCCCTTGAGGTTTGTTTTTATTGCCCTTATTTCAAGGTCAAAAAGATAGAAAAATTTAGAGTGGTTGAGAGGTGTGAAAGTCACTGCTTTTTGAGAAAATATGACTATTGAAGACAGTCTTAAAGACAAAAGAAGGAATCCGTTTATTATGTATGTCATGAGTGGTTAATTCTAAGTATGGGAGAAGGAAAGAAAGATTGCTGAAAGGTAAGAAAAAATAAATGAGGAGTGTGAGAAGCCTATTTGGCCAGTTTAAAAGAATAAATAAAGGGAAGGAAAAATGAATACAGATTTATTCCTCAAGTTCATCTGGAAGAAAAATAAAAGTAATTGGTGAAAATAGCCAGAAAGTTTTTAAAGAGGAAGAACAAGGAGAATAAAGTGTTTCTCCTAATATAAAAATAAACTGGAGAGCTGGAAGAATGAAAGCCATGTGGCACTGGTCAAAAACCTAAATAATATATCAAACAAAATAATGAGTCCTGAAAGAGACCCTAAAGTTAAAAAAAAAATAAAACAACTTTGAAAATAGGATACAGGAAATATCACAAATCAGTGATGATATAGGATAGGGGGGAAAGGTAGATGCTTGATTTACATTATATGCTCAAATAAAATCCAGCAAAAAGGAACAAATGGTAGCAAAAGAAAAGAAAGAAGTAAAAGTTTTCGATAAACTAGTAGATGGATTTTAGCTGAATTTGGGTGGGGAATGACTTCCTTAACGTAAAAGCAAGGGAAGAAATCACAGTTGCTCAGCCTTGCTGTGTCCCTCTACCCAGGGGAGAGCTAACCGAACACAAAGTGAGAGCTGACTTTCTTTCACCTGCAGAAATTGTCTCCTGAAATAGGCAGGTCTGGATTGGCAGGATCAGGACCTGATGGCTCAAAACTGTTTCTCACACTGTGATCAGTAGAACAACTGCATCAAAATCTCCCGAGATAAACTGTTAATGAAGGAATCAAGGAAGGAAGGAGGGAGGAAGGAAGGGAGGGAGGGAGGAAGGGAGGGAAGGAGGAAAGAAGGGAGGAAGACAAAATATTTTTAAAAAGATTAAAAAGAAATTTAGATTCTATCTTAAACAAACTGAATTAAAGTCTCTGGCAATACAGCTCAGGACTCTCTGTATTTTAACCCACATTTCAAACACAATAGCAAGTTTTGAGAATTATTGGCTTAAAAGAAATATTACTAAGTAGACTCTAAGGAGAGTGTTTTAACAGAGGTGTTAGAACATTCCACAGTACCCCTACTGTGACCTCCCAGGGATGCCCACAGAAAGGTGTTGGGTTCTGGTTAAGGACAAGGCAGATTCTCTGCCTCTGACCCCTCGACTTACCCCTCATACCCCCTGCCATTCCGTCTGGGTTCACAGAAGGCAGTTGGCATGTTTGCTCACAATCAGTGGGTAAAAGTGCAAAAGAGAAATCTATATCCTATCTAGGAGGATTTCCCATCACTTGCAGAGAAAGTAAGCTATCTGCCATTTGTTATCACTGGCTTTTGTGAACAAATTCCTGTTGACTAGGTCCAAAACAGAATTGCCTCATGCAATCTTCATTTCACCTTTCTTCTAAGTTTGAGAGGTTAGAAAGCTGGACACTGTATTTTCCAGGCTTCTTTGCTGTTGGAGGTAAGGGATGAAAATTAGGTTCTGCAAATTGGATTGACTCACATGATATCCGGATACTAGGAGCTCGGTGAAGGCCATCTTCCCATACACTCTGCTGGTAAGCCAGGGGGCTCTGCAGCACCTCCCCAGTATACATTCTCGCAGTTTCTCAGGGTAGAGACACCAGTGGCTTGTTGATTTGGGGAGAACTCCAGGGGTGGTCTCCGAGGAGGTAGTTCTTCTGTGGGTCAGATCTACAGTGTTCTGACAACCAAGATCCTGGAAGTCCAGACTAGAACTGCTCCGTTAGGATCCACAGTGACTGTGTAAGCACCTAAGGCCCTATATTAAACCCCTTCCTGCCAAAAATATGCAGAGTGGCTTCTGTTCTTACACCAAACTCTAAAGGACAGAACAATAGTGTCAGGGATTCACCTTTAAATGTCTTGATCAGGTTTAAAAATGCCAGTTTCACTGAAGAATGACCTCGAAGAAGCAGAAACAATTATTAATTTTATTATTTAATCTTAAATAAATGTCTTTAAAGTTTTCTGCATGATGAAATGAGAGGTAGGCATAAAGCACTTCTGCATGCCAGACTGTGTCTAGAGGAAAAACACTTGTAAGGTTGTTGAGTTGTGAGATGAACTAGTTACTTTTTCATGAAACCTCATTTTTACTCTGAGTAACAACTGACAGATAAAGCAAGGTTATTCAGATTTGGGTATTGGCAGATATTTTCTCAAAAATGCACAAAATAGGGCCTTCCCTGGTGGTGCAGTGGTTGAGAGTCCGCCTGCCGATGCAGGGAATACGGGTTCGTGCCCCGTTCCGAGAAGATCCCACATGCCGCGGAGCGGCTGGGCCCGTGAGCCATGGCCGCTGAGCCTGCGCGTCTGGAGCCTGTGCTCCGCAACGGGAGAGGCCACAACAGTGAGAGGCCCGTGTACCCCCCCCCCCCCCACCCAAATGCACAAAATAAATCTGTCATTGCAAGGAAAACCACTTGGTAATTGTTGCCAATGACACAATTTGAACTTCAAAGCAAAAATTAAAATTTTGGGAAACGTGTATCCACCACAGTGGCCTTGACATTTTCTCAACTTAAAGACTTTTTTTTTGATGTTCTAGTCTTTTATTGGATGAATGTTGATAACAGTAATTTCAAGAATTGTAAGCCCTTTCTAAATACATTGAATAGACATTTGCAGTTTGCTGTGAGGAGAAGAAGAAATGAGTAAGGTCATTGTTTTTGAGAAGTTTATAATCTAAGAGGGGAGGTACGTACTGTACATTATGTAAACATGAGGACTGAGTAACCGTGATGTACAGTGGAACTTGATAAGTAGCATAGAACAATGTCTGGGGAGTTGAGAGTGGCAGAAAAATATGGAACGCTTCACGAATTTGCGTGTCATCCTTGCACAGGGGCCGTGCTAACCTTATCTGTATCGTTCCGGTTTTAGTATATGTGCTGCCGAAGTGGGCACTAAAGACTTTTCTGATGACATTGGTGGTGAAATTACTAAATACATTTTTTCCTATTGTAGGATGTAATGGAATATGTTAAAACCTGGGAGGTCTACATAACTCAGCAGCCAGTGCTTTCCAAATGGTCAAGGGATAATGTTACAAAGCCATGCATGGATATAGATCCATTCAAAGTGCAATAGAGACCAACAGATTTTAATGTTACAGAGAAGGAGAAGTTCACTGATGTGTTTTCAGATTTCACAGAGCAACTAAACTTTAAGAACTGTCACTTGTCAAGTTTCAATGTAGCGTCAGAGAAGAATATACACGATTATTTGAAAAGGCTGTGTGTCTGTGAGGGTGGATTTTCTTCATGTACTTCAACCAGAGCAATGTCTTGAAATAGATTGAATGTAGAAGCGGACGTGAGAATCTAGGTGTCTTTTATTAAGTTTTATACTAGATATGCAACAATTTAAAACAAGGCAATTATTCTCACCAATTTTCTGGTTTGGAAAACAAAGATACTTTTCATAAAAATATGTTATTTATGTTAATATATAATGCCTTTATTATTGCTATTTTAATACATACAGAAATATTAACATTTTTTGTTTTCAATTTATAATACTATAAATATTGAGTGTCAATATGGATCTTCAATAATTTGGGGGTGTAAAGGGGTCCTATGAACAAAAACCTTGAGAACTACGGTTTTAGTGTGCAATTCAGTACCACATGTCACCAGGAGGTGGCGCCACGAACATACAGTGCACGCTCCCCAGCCCTGGCTTAAATTTAAGGCTTTGAGGATGGTCCCAAACCTGTAGGGAGGAAACAAGCACAGTTTAGTGACAGCACCTCCATTAGTGAGTGCTGGCCCATTTGCACCCGACCTTGAGGCTGGAAAGCATCTCTGGATTCCCAGCTGTTAAACGAGATCAGACTTTTCCCTGAAGGAAACCCTTCTACTTCTCTGGCCACTCTTTGCACCAAGAGAACGATTTCTTACTGTGAACATCAAGTTACTGTGAGACTTGGCCCTGGCTTTATCCTTCATTGTCTGCAAACTCAATTTCTCTCACTAAATTTACAGAAGCAGCTCTGTGCACGATAACTCACAATTCTGTAGCTATCATATACATAGAAATGCCACTTTCCTAGTATCATGAAAAAGTATATGATAGAGTATATATTCATGCAGTGTGTTCCTTGGGAAATTTGTTCTGAAAAAGCCACATCATTCCAAAGATGTAATGCGTACCACCTGGAATGTAATTGTGATTATTGTAGGCTAAACTCTGTAAGGTCTCCATTCCTAATCATCCAGCGCCATGAGCAATGCTCTAAAATGTTGATGTTTCCCCTCCATGTATTGATGTCAGTGCACTCAGAGATCATCCGTCCCTTCTAACTTACAGTTGCTCTAAACAGTGAAATGTGAGGATATTACTGAACTGAGCTTCAGTTCTGGAGCAGAGCCACTTCCTTTACTGACCTTTTTTCTCTGTTTCCTGTTCTGCGTCTGAATCCCCCTTTCTGTGCTGGTGCAGGCTCACTTCTTTGTTCCTCCTGATTTTCATTCCTCTGCCTTCCTCAAGGGAATCCCTGTGCCTTGTGCTGACTTAACACCCCCTGCCCTTGCTCTGGATGACTCACACTCACTGCCCTCCACCTACCACCAGACGAGAAAAGGCAGTGGCTCTTTCTTTATCTGCAGAAGAGGAACCCCATCTATATCTGGCATGTATAGAAGAGAGTATAATTTCCTGGGGTAACACACTTATCACAGTCCCTTCTACCCTGCCTTCCAGAGAGCCAGGTAGACTAGCTTGACCATCAATGCCAGAGTTGGTTGATATCCAAGACCAAATATATTGGACTGAGAATTTCTGGGGGCTTCAGTTTCTGGAGTCTTCTCAGCCTCTGGGCTCTGGCTTCCCTTCCTCCAGGTTCTGTTCTGTCCCATGATGTATGAACCTCAGTACCTTCTTTGTGTTTTACCAGAAGCCTGCCCGTTCAAAGCACTGGTGATCACTGTGCACTTGTGGGACACTTTAGGGGAGTTCACAGGAGGACGTCGATAGAAATCACGTTGCCATGGAGTCGTAAGCTTTACCATTTTCCTTTGCCAGATCCCCCCTCACCTGGTCCCAGCCACCTCCACCTTGCTTGCTCTTTTCTCCCCATCCTTCCTTTGCTCTCATCTCTCCCTTGTCTTCCTGAATCATAAGGACTTTTCCTTCTTTAGGAAGAAAGGCTGCTTTTGCCTTCCCTTCTGTGGGTCCCAGGAAGTACCCCCTCCTTTAAGGTGTCACCATTCATCCTAGTATATATCAAGTTATATTCAGAAAAGCAAAACAAAACAAAACAAGAGAAGCTCTTTTGGCTAAATAACTGATGACAGTTTTTCTACCTCATTATTTTTTTAGCTTGCAGCTTCTTTTAAATTGGGATCCCACAAGCAGACCTCAATTCAAGAGTTTTCACGAGAGTGGTTTATTTGGGAGGTGGCAGTGAATGGGAGGAAAAGCAGTAAGAGCAGTAGAGCACTTACAGATGAAGGTGCTGGAACATTCCTGTACAAGTCTTTATGGGACACATACTTTCATTTCTTCTGGGAAATGCCTGGCAGCAGAATGGCTGGGTCATATGCAAGATTTAGGTTTAATTTTTTAGGAGATTGCCAAACTTTTCCAAAGTGGTGGTAACCTTTTACATTTGCATCAGCCGTGTGTGTGTGAGGGATCCAGTTTTCCAGGATCTGTATGCTGAAAATTACAAAGCAGTGCCGAGAGAAATTAAAGGAGCCAGGTGCGTGTTCGTGGGTCACAAGGCTCAAGGGTGTTAAGGTGTTCATTCTCCCCAAACTGATGTACAGATTAAATGCAATACTGATCAAAATCCCAGCAGGCATTTTTAGGAGTAAAAGTTGATAAGCTGATTTTAATATTCATACAGAAATACAAAAGACCTGGGACAGACAAATTAAGAACAACAGAGTTGAAGGGATAATTTGACCTGATTTCAAGAATTCTCATAAATATGAGCAATGTTTAAAATTCTGAGTCCCAGTCCATGCTGCAGATGGTTTAAATCTCAGTCTCTAAGGGTGGGGCCCAGCAACAGGAGGTTTTGAGGCCCCCTAGCTAATTTCTCTGTGCAGCCCACACTCAAAACCCCTTTTAAAAGATTCTTAAGTGAATATATTTCATGAGACCACTAGGGGGCATCCTAAGCTTATGACTGCCAGGGAATTTCCCTTCCATCTAATAGAGGGTCACCCTGACAGCCTAATTTTTTCAGATAATTGGATAAGTGGGGGGAAGGAGGAAAGAATAAATAAAATAAGACTGATGGTCACTGCCTTTGGTATTACTTTAAAAAATGCATTAAATATTCACAGAGCATGGGGATTGAGAATGCCTTTATCGGTTTTTGATTCTGTGTTGATGGCATCTTGGTGTGAAAAGGAGCACCTGCTACTTACAGATCTGGGTGGCTGATAGAATTTTAGACTTAGCCTGGCATTTGAAACCTTATCAAACTTGGTTCTAGTTTAAACTTCTATGCTCTTCTGAGCTCTCCCAGACCCCTACATAAACCCTCTGTTTCAGCCACCCTGTGAAGGGTGGTAAGGTCTAGTGTAATCACCTTTCTCCAAACTTGATGTCCAGCTAACTCCCTCTGACCTTTGAGTTCCCCAGACAGAGAACGCTCAAGTTGCCCGTGCCCAGGTCACCCTCTGGTTCCCTCCAGCCCTCAGGGACCCCTCCCTCCCCAGAGCCCCATAACACCTCGTCAGGACATTCACTGAGAACTTATTACCGGACACCTCCTGTAATTTTGAATTGCTTCATATGGTCTGACTGACCATTTCAGAAAGCTCTTTGAGTCCTGGGACCCCACCTTTAATTTAATAACCGTTGGTAGTGCTTGCATGTAGATGGTTGACTGACATTTGCTTGATGAAAAATTTTGTTATGATGAGTTGATTTTAAAGTGAGCTTCCTGAGAAAAGGGCCATTTTTACCCTAGTGCTTAGCATCCTGCCTAGAACAGTGCGGGCCCTTGATACGTGAACGTTGCCTTGAGATAAATGTGTCCACGTTCAATATTTCCTTGCTTTAAGCTGTCTTTTTTCTCCTCCTCCTCCTTTTTCTCCTTCTCTGACTCTTTTAAAAAGACAGCTTGGTGCAATCTGCCTCTGGGCTGCCGTATTTCCTTCCCTCTTCCCGCCTCCCCTCCCCTCTCCTCTCTCTTAATACGTGTGCATATCTGCGGTAGAATAAAAAACATGTTTGGTCTCTGCCCCCAGTTTCTGGCACAGAGCTTCCCAAACCCTTGTAACTTCCTGAGTGACGGGGATGCTGGGAGCATCTTTTGTTCTAATACTGGGGTTTTGACCCCAGTTCCTGACATGGAGCTCCTGAATTCCTTGGATTTCTGGGGTGATAGGAGCATATTTTGTTCTAATGAGGTGACGCTGGGCGGGCTCCCGGATGGCTTCAGGATGGAGGCTGGTCACCAGAAAGACAAAGACATGATTAGAAGCTTGGGACGTTCAGCTCCATCCTCCATCCTCCAGGAAGGGAGACTGGAGATTGAGTTAATGATGGATCATGCCTACATGGTGAAGCCTCCATAAAAAAAATCCCGAAACTGTGGGGTTTGGAGAGTTTCTGGGCTGATGAACACATCCACGTGTGTGGGGGTGATGCACCCCAACTCCACAAGGACAGAAAATCCTGAGCATGGGACCCTTCCAGACCTTGCCCTATGTACCTCTTCATCTAGCTGTTCATCTGTATCCTTTATCATATTCTTTATTATAAACCAGCAAATGTAAGCATCTCCCTGAGACCTGTGAGCCATTTCCACAAGTTAAGGAACCTGGGAAGGGTTGTGGGAACCTCAGATCTACATCTGGTTGGTCAGAAGTACAGGTGGTGTGATGACCTTGGGAGTGGAGACATCCTTGTGGGGCGGGTTCCCTAACTGTGGGGTCTTTGCTGATTCTGGGTAGTTAGTGTCAGAATTGAATTAAATTCTAAGACACCCCCTACAGCTGAGGTCGGGAGAATGGCGGTTGTTAGAAGAAAAACCCTGCACATTAGTGTCAAAAGTACTGTGAGGGGAGAAATTGTTTTCCTTGAGCTTTTTTTATTAACACATTAAATGACAAGATTGAAGTAATGATAAGCAGAATAGTTGAGATACTTACAACTCTGATGGGGACTGCACGTAGTTTGATGTTTTTGGTGACAGAGTCACAGGAACCACCAATGCTACTCTGGTTTATCAACTGACATTCACGGTTGAAAGCAAGGAAATATTGAACAAAATGTTAAATTGTGGTAGAATTCAGTGAACATAAAGATGTAATTTCTCAGGACTTCCCTGGTGGCGCAGTGGTAAAGAAGCCGTCTTCCAATGCAGGGAACACGAGTTCAATCCCTGGTCCAGAAAGATCCCACATGCCGCAGAGCAACTAAGCCCATGTGCCACAACAACTGAAGCCCGCGTGCCTAGAGTCGGTGCTCTGCAACAAGAGAAGCCACCGCAATTAGAAGCCTGCGCACCGCAACAGAGTAGCCCCCGCTCGCTGCAACTAGAGAAAGCCCGCGTGCAGCAACGAAGACCCAGTGCAGCCAAAAATAAATAAATAACTTAAAAAAAATGTAATTTCTCCCCATATATGCTCAAGAATCCTCTCCATTCTATCTAGAAACCTCTGGTGCCAAGGGAGAGGTCTGTGGTCTCCCAGGTTAAAAACCTCTCTTGTAGCACAATATGTTGAGTACATATTTTTCTTTCATGGTCAAATGAATTCTCTTTTTCTTTTTATTAAAAAAAATCAAATCTTCAGAAAAGTTTCTAGGCTGCTACCTTTGAGTGTAAGGTCACATGGGTAACCTGAGGCCAACATCGGTGGTTCTCAAACTTAAGCATCAGAATCACCAGGGCTTTTCTCCTAGGACTGCTGATGCAGGTGTGCGCTGAGAGTCTTCATTTGCAGCAAGTTTCCAGGTGATGCTGCTGCTGCTGGTGTGGGATGCTTCTTGGAGAACCACTCCCTTATAAGAGTTTGGCCTTCTGACATGCTGAGGGCTGGAATTGGGCGAGTGACCAGCTGGGAAGGAGAGTTGGACACAGTCCAGGTGAAGCAGGAAGAGCTGCTGTGTGTGCTTGTGACATGAGGGGGCTTTGGGGGTGGGTAGCAGAGGGGATGGGCTACATGTGCCACTGGAGACAGAGCCGGGTGGCAGGTGACTTGGATGTCCCACCTTACTTTGCCAGCAGCTGGGGCTGTCACCCTCCAGCTTGCTGACGTTGTCCGGAGCCGGGACTTCCACCTGCATCACCTGTGCCCCTGCACACAGGGAGAGTGGCACCCTCAGTGGCAGTGTCTACCCATCGGGGTCCCTGAAGATATTCCCAACCTCCCTGTTCCCACACCCATGTGCTTCCAAGTGGCTTGAGAGCCTGCCGCCCACAGCAGGGACCCACTCACTACATCTCATTTTAACAGCCACCTCGGCCTTTCCTGTTTCACCCTCTCCTCTCTCTCCCCCCTGCTTCCTGGAATCACCTTCCAAATAAAATGACCCACTTTCCAGTGCTTGCCTCAGGAACTCTTTGGGGGAAATGCAACCGAAGATGTGCATTCAAATCCTGGCCTGCCCCTCACTCTCTGGGTGCCCCAGGAGTGAATCAGTCTCTCGAGCTCCGTTTTCGCATCAGAACCTCGGGGACCACACTACCTACTTCCCAGTTATTGCCAGGATGGATTAACATCATATTCAGGAAGCACCCTGGGCCAGTGCCTGCAGTGGGTACAGGAGCTCAGGAGCATTTAGTCCCCTCCTCCCTTGAGACTGGCTGCAACCTCGGAGGAAGGAGGAAGAAGGCAGAGGAAAGAATTAATTTGTCAGATCCATGAAGCCCGCAGGCGTGGGGTTCGCATCCCTGCAGTGATCCGGTGTGAGTGTGCGGGTTGCGGCTCCATTCCCCAAGGATGCAGCTTTCACTCTTAGAGAATCGGACTGACAGTAAAAACATGCATGGTGGCCTTGCGTGCTTTGAGCCATCCTGCTTCTGTCCTGGGATTTAAAAATCCTCATCTGCAGCACCTTCTCCCACAAAACATATTAGGTTTTATCTGTTGAGTTTTGAGTGGGGAAGATTGCCTCATTGATCATCTGACAACACGCCCTTGCCTTTTCCCTCTCTACCCCATCTTACTTCAGGAAGTGGGTTTGCCTTTTTTATTTTATTATTATTTTTTCCTTAACATCTTTATTGGAGTATAATTGCTTTATAATGGTGTGTTAGTTTCTGCTGTATAACAAAGTGAATCAGCTATACGTATACATATATCCCCATATCCCCTCCCTCTTGTGTCTCCCTCCCACCCTCTTTATCCCATGCCTCTAGGTGGTCACAAAGCACTGAGCTGATCACCCTGTGCTATGCAGCTGCTTCCCACTAGCTATCTATTTTACATTTGGTAGTGTATATATGTCAATGCTACTCTCTCACTTCGTCCCAGCTTACCCTTCCCCCTCCCCGTGTCCGCAAGTCCATTCTCTATGTCTGTGTCTTTATTCCTTTCCTGGCCCTAGGTTCATCAGAACCATTTTTTTTTTTTTTTTTAGATTCCATATATATGTGTTAGCATACGATATTTGTTTTTCTCTTTCTGACTTACTTCACTCTGTATGACAGACTCTAGGTCCATCCACCTCACTACAAATAACTCAGTTTCGTTTCTTTTTATGGCTGAGTAATATTCCATTGTATATATGTGCCATATCTTTTTTATCCATTCATCTGTTGATGGACACTTAGGTTGCCTCCATGTCCTGGCTATTGTAAATAGAGCTGCAGTGAACATCGTGGTACATGACTCTTTTTGAATTATGGTTTTCTCAGGGTATATGCCCAGGAATGGGATTGCTGGGTCATGTGGTAGTTCTATTTTTAGTTTTTTAAGGAACCTCCATACTGTTCTCCATAGCGGCTGTATCAATTTACATTCCCACCAACAGTGCAAGAGGGTAACCTTTTCTCCACACCCTCTCCATTATTGTAAATAGAGCTGCAATGAACATTTTGGTACATGACTCTTTCTGAATTCTGGTTTCCTCAGGGTATATACCTAGTAGTGGGATTGCTGGGTCATATGGTAGTTCTATTTGTAGTTTTTTAAGGAACCTCCATACTGTTCTCCATAGTGGCTGAACCAATTCACATTCCCACCAGCAGTGCAAGAGTGTTCCCTTTTCTCCACACCCTCTCCAGCATTTATTGTTTCTAGATTTTTTGATGATGGCCATTCTGACTGGTGTGAGATGATATCTCATTGTAGTTTTGATTTGCATTTCTCTAATGATTAATGATGTTGAGCATTCTTTCATGTGTTTGTTGGCAGTCTGTATATCTTCTTTGGAGAAATGTCTATTTAGGTCTTCTGCCCATTTTTGGATTGGGTTGTTTATTTTTTTGATATTGAGCTGTATGAGCTGCTTGTATATTTTGGAGATTAATCCTTTGTCAGTTGCTTCGTTTGCAAATATTTTCTCCCATTCTGAGGGTTGCCTTTTCATCTTGTTTATGGTTTCCTTTGCTGTGCAAAAGCTTTTAAGTTTTGTTAGGTTCCATTTGTTTACTTTTGTTTTTATTTCCATTTCTCTAGGAGGTGGGTCAACATGGATCTTGCTGTGATTTATGTCATAGAGTGTTCTGCCTATGTTTTCCTCTAAGAGTTTGATAGTGTCTGGCCTTACATGTAGGTCTTTAATCCATTTTGAGTTTATTTTTGTGTATGGTGTTAGAAAATGTTCTCATTTCATTCTTTTACATATAGCTGTCCAGTTTCCCCAGCACCACTTATTGAAAAGGCAGTCTTTCCGCCATTGTATATTCTTCCCTCCTTTATCAAAGATAAGGTGACCATATGTGTGTGGGTTTATCTCTGGGCTTTCTATCCTGTTGCCTTGATCTATATTTCTGTTTTTGTGCCAGTACCATACTGTCTTGATTACTGTAGCTTTGTAGTATAGTCTGAAGTCAGGCAGCCTGATTCCTCCAGCTCCGTTTTTCTTTCTCAAGATTGCTTTGGCTATTCGGGGTCTTTTGTGTTTCCATACACATTGTGCAATTTTTTGTTCTAGTTCTGTGAAAAATGCCATTGGTAGTTTGATAGGGACTGCATTGAATCTGTAGATTGCTTTGGGTAGTATAGTCATTTTCACAATGTTGATTCTTCCAATCTAAGAACATGGTATATCTCTCCATCTGTTTGTATCATCTTTAATTTCTTTCATCAGTGTCTTATAGTTTTCTGCATACAGTTCTTCTGCCTCCTTAGGAAGATTTATTCCTAGGTATTTTATTCTTTTTGTTGCAATGGTAAATGGGAGTGTTTCCTTAATTTCTCTTTCAGATTTTTCATTATTAGTTTATAGGAATGCAAGAGATTTCTGTGCATTAATTTTGTATCCTGCTACTCTACCAAATTCATTGATTAGCTCTAGTAGTTTTCTGGTATCATCTTTAGGATTCTCTATGTATAATATAATGTCATCTGCAAAAAGTGACAGTTTTACTTCTTTTTTTCCGATTTGGATTCAGTTTTATTTCTTTTTCTTCTCTGATTGCTGTGGCTAAAACTTCCAAACCTATGTTGAATAATAGTGGTGGGAGTGGGCAACCTTGTCTTGTTCCTGATCTTAGAGGAAATGATTTCAGTTTTTCACCATTGAGAATGATGTTGGCTGTGGGTTTGTCATATATGGTCTTTATTATGTTGAGGTAGGTTCCCTCTATGCCTACTTTCTGGAGAGTTTTTATCATAAATGTGTGTTGAATTTTGTCAAAAGCTTTTTCTGCATCTATTGAGATTATCATATGTTTTTTATCCTTCATTCTGTTAATATGGTGCATCACATTGATTGATTTGCGTATATTGAAGATTCCTTGCATTCTTGGGATAAACTGCACTTGATCATGGTGTATGATCCTTTTAATGTGCTGTTGGATTCTTTTTGCTCGTATTTTGTTGAGGATTTTTGCATCTATGTTCATCAGAGATATTGGCATGTAGCTTTCTTTTTTGGTGACATCTTTGTCTAGTTTTGGTATCAGGGTGATGGTGGCCTTGTAGAATGAGTTTGGAAGTGTTCCTCCCTCTGCTATATTTTGGAAGAGTTTGAGAAGGATAGGTGTTAGCTCTTCTCTAAATGTTTGATAGAATTCGCCTGTGAAGCCATCTGGTCCTGGGCTTTTGTTTGTTGGAAGATTTTTAATCACAGTTTCAATTTCAGTGCTTGTGATTTGTCTGTTAATATTTTCTATTTCTTCCTGGTTCAGTCTTGGAAGGTTGTGCTTTTCTAAGAATTTGTCCATTTCTTCCAGGTTGTCCATTTTATTGGCATACAGTTGCTTGTAGTAATCTTTCATAATCCTTTGTATTTCTGCAGTGTCAATTGTTACTTCTTTTTCATTTCTAATTCTGTTGATTTGAGTGTTCTCCCTTTTTTTCTTGATGAGTCTGGCTAATGGTTTATCCATTTTGTTTATCTTCTAAAGAACCAGGCTTTTAGTTTTATTGATCTTTGCTTTGATTTGAGTCTTCTCCCTTTTTTTCTTGATGAGTCTGGCTAATGGTTTATCCATTTTGTTTATCTTCTCAAAGAACCAGCTTTTAGTTTTATTGATCTTTGCTACTGTTTCCTTCATTTCTTTTTCATTTATTTCTGATCTTTATGATTTCTTTCCTTCTTCTAACTTTGGGTTTTTTTTGTTCTTTCTCTAATTGCTTTTGGTGTAAGGTTAGGTTGTTTATTTGAGATTTTTCTTGTTTCTTGAGGTAGGATTGTATTGCTATAAACTTCCCTCTTAGAACTGCTTTTGCTGCATCCCATAGGTTTTGTGTTGTTGTGTTTTCATTGTCATTTGTTTCTAGGTATTTTTTGATTTCCTCTTTGATTTCTTCAGTGATCTCTTGGTTATTTAGTAGCGTATTGTTTAGCCTCCATGTGTTTGTACTTTTTACAGTTTTTTTTTCCTATAATTGATATCTAGTCTCATAGCGTTGTGGTCGGAAAAGATACTTGATACGATTTCAGTTTTCTTAAATTTACTGAGGCTTTATTTGTGACCCAGAATATGGTGTATCCTGGAGAATGTTCCATTAGCACTTGAGAAGAAAGTGTATTCTGTTGTTTTTGGATGGAATGTCCTATAAATATCAATTAAGCCCATCTTGTTTAATGTGTCGTTTAAAGCTTGTGTTTCCTTATTTGTTTTCATTTTGGATGATCTGTCCATTGGTGAAAGTGAGGTGTTAAAGTCCCCTACAATTATTGTGTACTGTCGATTTCCCCTTTATGGCTGTTAGCATTTGCCTCATGTGTTGACGTGCTCCTATGTTGGGTGCATAAATATTTACAATTGTTATATCTGCTTCTTGAATTGATCCCTTGATCATTAGGTAGTGTCCTTCTTTGTCTCTTGTAATAGTCTTTATTTTAAAGTCTATTTTGTCTGATATGAGTATTGCTACTCCAGCTTTCTTTTGATTTCCATTTACATGGAATATGTTTTTCCATCCCCTCACTTTCAGTCTGTATGTGTCCCTAGGTCTGAAGTGGGTCTCTTGTAGACAGCATATGTATGGGTCTTGTTTTTGTATCCATTCATCCAGTCTGTGTATTTTGGTTGGAGCATTTAATCCATTTACATTTAAGGTAATTATTGATATGTATTTTCGTATTACCATTTTCTTAATTGTTTTGGGTTTGTTTTTGTAGGCCTTTTCCTTCTCTTGTGTTTCCTGCCTAAAGAAGTTCCTTTAGCATTTGTTGTAAAGCTGGTTTCATGGTGTTGAATTCTCTTAACTTTTGCTTATCTGTAAAGGTTTTAATTTCTCTATCTAATCTGAATGAGATCCTTGCTGGGTAGAGTAATCTTGGTTGTAGGTTTTTCCCTTTCATTACTTTAAATATGTCCTGCCATTCCCTTCTGGCTTGCAGAGTTTCTGCTGAAAAATCAGCTGTTAGCCTTATGGGGATTCCCTTGTATGTTATTTGTTGCTTTTCTCTTGATGCTTTTAATATTTTTCTTTGTATTTAATTTTTGATAGTTTCATTAATACGTGTCTTGGTGTGTTTCTCTTTGGGTTTATCCTATACGGTGCTCTCTGTGCTTCCTGGACTTGATTGACTATTTCCTTTCCCATGTTAGGGAAGTTTTTGACTATAATCTCTTCAAATATTTTCTCAGCCCCTTTTTCTTTTCTTCTTCTGGGACCCTTATAATTCAAATGTTGGTGCATTTAATGTTGTCCCAGAGGTCTCCGAGACTGTCCTGAATTCTTTTCATTCATTTTTCCTTATTCTGCTCTCTGGCAGTTATTTCCACCATTTTATCTTCCAGCTCACTTATCCGTTCTTCTGCCTCAGTTATTCTGCTATTGATTCCTTCTAGAGTATTTTTAATTTCAGTAATTGTGTTGTTCATCACTGTTTGTTTGCTCTTTAGTTCTTCTAGATCCTTGTTAAATTTTTCTTGTATTTTCTCCATTCTGTTTCTGAGATTTTGGATCATCTTTACTATCATTGCTCTGAATTCTTTTTCAGGGAGATTGCCTATTTCATCTTCATTTATTTGGTCTTGTAGGTTTTTACCTTGCTCCTTCGTCTGGAACATATCTTTTTGTTGTTTCATTTTTTTTTCTCTTTTTGATGGGTGGTGCTGTATTCCTGTCTTACTGGTTGTTTGGCCTGAGACGTCCAGCACTGGAGTTTGCAGGCAGTTGGATAGAGCTGGGTTTTGGTGCTGAGATGAGGACCTCTGGGAGGCCTCATTCTGATTAATATTCCCTGGCATGTGAGGTTCTCTGTTAGTCCAGTGGTTTGGACTCGGAGCTCCCACCACAGGAGCTTGGGCCCAACCTCCGGCCTGGGAAACAAGGTCTCGCAAGCTTCGTGGCATGGTAAAAACAAGAAAGAAACAAAGGAGCAGTACAATATCAAAGAATAAAAATCAAAATAAGGGCTTCCCTGTTGGCACAGTGGTTAAGAATCTGCCTGCCAATGCAAGGGACACGGGTTCGAGCCCTGGCCTGGGAAGATCCCACATGCTGTGGGGCAACTAAGCCTGGGTGCCACAGCTACTGAGCCTGAGCTCTGGAGCCCGCGAGCCAAAACTACTGAGCCCACGTGCCACAACTACTGAAGCCTGCACACCTAGAGCCCCTGCTCCACAACAAGAGAAGCCACAACAATGAGTAGCCCACGCACCGCAACAAAGAGTAGCCCCAGCTCAGCGCAACTAGAGAAAGCCCGCACACAGCAACAAAGACCCAACACAGCCAAAAGTAAAAAATAAAATAAAATAAAAAAATAAATTTATAAAAAAAATCAAAATAGAATTAGAAAGATAAAATATATATTAGGAAAAATAAAACTGTAATTGAAACAGCTGCAACAAGGTAAAATAAAACCACAACAGAAAAAAAAAAGGTGGGAGGGAACAAGCCAAAAGGAGAGAACAGTAACAAAGTATAAAGAATAAAATAAAATTAGAAAAATAAGATTTATTAGGAAAAATAAAAATATAAAAGAATAGACAACAATGAATCAACAAGGTAAAACCAAACCCCAATCTAAAAGAGGAAAAAAGAAAAGAAAGGAAAAAAAAAAACAAAAAAAAAACCCCTTGGGTATGGGGGCGGAGTTTAGGCGGGGGTGGAACTTAGGCAGGGGTGGGGTTTAGGGTGGGGTGGGACCTAGGTGGGTGGGGGGATGACGTTTGAGCGTGGGGTGGGGCCTCTGTTTAGGACCTGCAAGGAAGGCGAGAGGCAGCACGTGGAAAGGCGGGCCTCCGGAGTGTGGAGTTCCGGAATGTCGGGGTAGGGCCCTGAGTGAGGGTGTGTGGGTGGGGTTTAGGCCCAGCGCAGTTGGAGCAGGTCTCAGAGGGGGTCTCCGAGTGTAGAGGTAGGGCCCTGGGTGGGGGTGTAGGGGCAGGGCTTGGGTTCTGCTTGGCAGGAGGGAGGCTCCGAGGGCAGAAGATTAGGCCCGGGAGCCCAGGAGGCTCCCCGGTGCCTAAGTGGACAGACAGGGAAGGCACTGGCCACGTTCCCTTCCGTTCCTTTGTGCCCCTCCCCCACCGTCTCCCTTAGGGTCTCCCCCAGGGTCTCCCCCATTGCCGCTGGACCCCTAATCGTGGGTGGGTTCCTCTGGGTGTAGGAACTCCTCCCCTCCCCCAGCCACCCCTCAGGGGTCCCCTCCCAGAGGTCTGGCCTTTACTTTTGCTCCCGCTTCCCTCCTTCCCACCCCCTCAGGACCTGCGTGGCTGGAGGGGGCCTCGGTGGGCAGAGGATCAGGCCCGGGATCTCAGCAGGTTCCTGGGGGCCCAAGTGGGCAGGGGAAACCTGGCCGCGCTCCCTTTTGATCCTCTGCCCTCCCAGTGGTTCCCCAACTTCCCCCGTCCGTGGGGGATCCTTTCCCCTCCCCTAGCCGCCCCCTGGCCTCCACTTCTCCTCCCCCTTAACCCCTCCCCCCACGCCCCACGTCCTACCTGGTCGCTGGGGGTTCCTCCCGTCCCCTTAGGAGTCCATGGTCCCCCACCGGTGCCTGGTAGGTGCCCTAGTTGTGAGGAGACGCGACTTTCGCGTCCTCCTAGTACACCGTCTTGACTCCGCTCCTCTGCCTTTTTTATTATTTTGATCATTTTATAACAGGAGTATTCATGAGATGCCTGGCATTCACTGATTTATTTGACCTGTGGCCTTTTAATTTATTTATGGTTTGGTTAAAATTCTGTAAAATTAAAAAAAGAAATAAAAAATCTTTAAATTAATGTCAGAATTCCTCCCTCAGCAAGCCTCTCCCCTCCCAGCCAAAAACACAATGTTGAAACGGAATTGGACAAGAGGCACGGATGGGGAGAGAAGATCAACAGGGGCTGCCTCTTCCCTCTCCACCTACTTGGTGTGAATTTTCATGCAGGCTCTGTCAGTGGGGATATGTTTCTAAGTACATTTGCTACAGGCATATGCATCTGGGGACAGAAGTGGAGGGAGACAGAGGTAGACAATACGAAGACAGCATGAAATGCAAGAGAAACCAAAACAAACACACATTTTGAGTGGCAAATCAATTTTTTGTAATTAAAAATGCTTTAAAAAGACAGTTTTTATGAGTTCAAACAGAAAGGAGAGCACCTTTCTTCTGAGAAGATTTTACATGTAATTTGAGGTGTGGAGCTGTGGACACTGAAGTGGGCTTTATCTTCCGTTTCATTCCTCAACTCTGTCTCAGCCCACAGAGCCTGTGTGAGCCAGTGCTGTGTGTCTCTCTGGCTCCTGGCAGAGCAATGGAATATGACAGCGGGTCAGGGCCCATTTTAAATAGACGGATGGAATTTGAGATGCAGACGAGTAAAAGCTAAGAAGCTGAGGTGAACCAGTTACTCCGTTGATGGGTCACAGCAGCCTGTTTCCTCAACCACAGTAGACATCAAGCTACTTGTGGCCAGGATTCATACCTGGTACATTGTGAGTGTTTGCACAGCACCCCTGGCCCTTGAAAAGATCTTTTCTTGTGTAAATACTTTTAACCTTCAGATTTTATTGCATAGCATCTTTGCTATATATAGTGTGTGTATAAGCAAGATGTCAAATATCGAATATATACATGTGCATACACACACTCACAGTGAAGAGAGAGAGAGAGAGAGAGAGACGCTTAAACACAGAGCCCAGAAATTTGCATAGAATTCAGTTGGCCAGAGGAGTTAGTCTCTAAAAGTTTGTGAATGGAGTATTGATAAAACCAACATTTGCTTTCAAGAAATTTACTGTGGTGATAGACAGATTAATTATCTAAGAATTTGGTAGTATTGGGGTTGGTGATTGGAAGCAGAAAGGATAGTTTGGAAGCTCTTGGAAATTGTCTGGGTGAGAAACAAGGAGAGCTTACCCAGCACCAGGAACAGACGTGAATCAACCTGTTGGACAGACATTGAAGAAGTTGGGTGACCATGACATGGCAGGTCCCCGTGCGAGGGGGTGAAAGGAAGGAGTCTAGAAATGCCACGTCTGTCTATCCATCTCTGAGTCAGGACCTCATTAAAAAAGTACCACACCCAGTTATTTATAGTGTCGGAAAGTCCTCCAGAGAAAAGCTCTGTGTCCTCCAGTCTCTGCTATCCTAATGTTCCTCACACTGTCTATTCCCACAGGTGATAGCACTTCTTCCTTACAGGTAATTGGTGTGAAGGCTCTGGTTTTATATAAAAGTAAGAGGGCAGCCTTTCACATTGAATGTACTCTGTTTAAGATGGAATTTGGTTTCACTTTATAAGATCAGCTGAATTATCTCAGAAGGAGAGAAAATGGCCTCCTCATCTTTGGGATGGAGAGATGGTGCTTTGGAGCACACAGAAGATCCTAACTGTGGCCCCCAAGCTCTCCAGGGATGGCAGGACCTAAGGAGTGTCAGCATGAATGTCTTTGAAGGCTGGGCAGTAAGCACTGTGGTTTGGGGATTAGAGGAAAAGAGCCCCAGTGGTCCAGCTTGTGGTCAGTGGGGTGAGCACCTGAGAGGGACCAACTTGTGGTTTTCCTGAGCCAGACTTCTTTCTTATTTTCTTGATGTCATATAAGAAAATCTCTGGGTTCTCTATGATCCAATAGATGGGGTGAGGGAGCCCCAGTAAGGACTGATATTGGATGGACATCTTACTGGTGTTGGTAAATGGAAGCTGGGAGCCAGGCTTAACCTGTTTTAAAGAAAAGAAATAAGGTGATTCATCTACTCAAATACTGTGGGCCACAAATACCTGTTACAATGATTAAAATGCAGAGCTCTGCAGTTTTATTGGGCAAATAGTTTAGAGGTGTTTACTATAGCTGATTTAATTGGATTTACCTTGCTGTGAAATTCTCAGCTTCCTGGGGTGGCTGATGCTAGAGTGGAAATCTACTACTGTCAGTGCTGTCAGTGGCTTGGGAAATATAAGATATGTTGTGGATAATTTTTTTTTTTTTTCCGGTACGCGGGCCTCTCACTGTTGTGACCTCTCCCGTTGCGGAACACAGGCTCCGGGCGCTCAGGCCTAGTGGCCATGGCTCACGGGCCTAGCCGCTCCACGGCATGTGGAATCCTCCCAGACCGGGGCACGAACCCGTGTCCCCTGCATCGGCAGGCGGACTCTCAACCACTGTGCCACCAGGGAAGCGCTGGATAATTTTTTTGACCCTTGTTAAAGGTGTATATGCCTCTAAGATCAGTTCTTTATGAGCCTCATCCATGGTAATTCCATGCCTGTTACACCATTCTGAAGATTAACATTGGGCATCCCTACATTGGTATAATTCCCGTGCTGGGAAGTGCAAAGGGAACAGGGTAGGACTCATCGTTGGAGGTGACGATGAGCCCACACATGAGTCTGAAGCACTTTTTGAGCCTAAGTGCAGGTGATTGAACAGAACAGCCACATGTTATCCAGTGAAACCTGAACGGCCAAACCCAGGACACCAGGACACTCAAGATGCAGGGGTGGCTTAGCGTACATGCACGCCGAGGGCACTGCCACGTTTCCTTCACCTTGTCTTAGGAACGCCTCCCATTTGCTCTCTCTGAGAACATCTGGGGTTGCAAGAGACCAATCTGAGCGTGCCCTGTTCCCCTTGGAAATTACTCTCTTTTAAGAATTCTGCTTTTGCGTGTCTTTTGTATCTTTAAACCAGCACCGAATTTCATTAAGTCAAGAAGTGCCTTTTATACCTTATTATCTATGGAGGGTCTGATATGTTTAGGACATTGCCGTGGAACTGATGAAACGCAGAGTCTGTTTGTAAATGTTTGAGAGACTGCCCTCCCCATCATAAACTCGTGGCCTGATTTTATGAAGGACTTTCATTTAAAGAGCTCATTTCAGCCCTACCTTGATGGTTAGTATGATCACCTCTGCCGAAGAGGAAAGCTACTTTCAGATCAGAAATAAACAGAAAACATTTTCTCTCTCTCTTTTTTTTTTTACTGAAAGAAAAATACGTTTGACAACCCCTTTTCCCTTTAATTTTTTTTTTTTTTTTTGCAGTACACGGGCCTCTCATTGTTGTGGCCTCTCCCGTTGCGGAGCCCAGCCTCCGGACGCGCAGGACCAGCGGCCATGGCTCACGGGTCCAGCTGCTCCACGGCATGTGGGATCTTCCCGGACCAGGGCACAAGCCCATGTCCCCTGCATCAGCAGGCGGACTCTCAACCACTGCGCCACTGGGGAAGCCTAGCCCTTTAATTCTTTAACTAAGATGTAGTAAGATGTGGCCTTATCCTGTGGAATGCTGGGTTAATTCTGTAAAAAATACACACACACACAAAAACACACACAGTCAAACAAACAAATGTCCAATCATCTAAATGGTAAAGCTATTTGCTTAGGATCTTATGCCAGGATTTCTGAATAAAATTCTTGAGATTCTGCACAAAGTCTTGGAATTTGTTTTGTCGAAGAGGGAGAAGATAACTCTGTATTGGTCCAGAAGATATCTTAGACTAATGAGTGGAACTTATTTTAGGAGGCAGACTTCAATGTGATAAGTGAAAGAACTTTCTTAAAAAGATGACATGACTTCATATTCATAATACATTCTGTATCCAAAAAAAATCCCAGTTTCTAGAGCAGTCTTTATAGTATGATACTATTTTTATCAAAAGGAAAATGTGCATATATGCACAATAAAAACTTTAAGACTTAGTTTAAAATGATAATAGTGTTTTTCTTTCTTTATATTTATCTGTGTTTTCTGATATTTATCCATGAGTCTGCATATCTTGTGTCATAAAAATAATAATGCAGGGCTTCCCTGGTGGTGTGGTGGTTAAGAATCCTCCTGCCAGTGCAGGAAACACGGGTTCAAGCCCTGGTCTAGGAGGATCCCACATGCTGCGGAGCAACTAAGCCCGTGCGCCACAACTACTGAGCCTGAGCTCTAGACCCCGCAAGCCACAACAACTGAGCCCACATGCCCCAACTACTGAAGAACGTGCGCCTAGAGCCTGTGCTCCGCAACAAGAGAAGCCACCGCAATGAGAAGCCTGCGCATCGCAACGAAGAGTAGCCCCCGCTCACTGCAACTAGAGAAAGCCCACGTGCAGCAACAAAGACCCAATGCAGTCAAAAATTAAATAAATAAATTTCTAAAATAATAATAATAATAATGCAGAAAAAAGTAAAAGGACATATTAATAGTTAGAGCTGTTCAAAGGTGGGGCAGGTTATAAGACAATAAAGCACCCATCAGCAGAGGTAATGAGCAGAAGTGAGAAGGTTAACTGACAGAAATTCCATAGGAGAGTCTTTCATTTAGTTGCCACTGGGAGAAGATAGCCTCTAATCCCCAGTTCAGCCCTGAGGTCTATAACTTAGAATTCCTCTCATATGGGCTATAGTTTTCAGAGCCAATTATAAATACTCTGACAGTCATGGCTCCTGGTCACTTGAAGTGAAGAGAGTGCTAGGTTATTTTTAACCAGTGCTAAATCTCAAATATCCTTGGTATGTATTTTTTCCTATGTGAGCAAAGTGAAAAAGGTACGATTTTGTGTAGAAACTGGGCTGGTTGCATAGTAACTGTCAGTGTCCCCCAAACAGACCTGCCTCCTCCTGGTGAAATAAGCCAAGTTAGCAGCCTCTTAATGCAGATTGCTAATTTCTTGATGAAGTAAATAAAATAATTGACAAATAAAGGATAACCCAGATTTTCCTGGCACAAGCCAGTCTATCCTTTTTTTCAAACCTGAAAACATTTTAATTGGCAGTGATCTTCCTATCCAGACAGGCTTTAAAAAGAAAGGAAGACCCCACAACAGGGCCTGTCCATGGGGGCCCTTGTTCAGCCACTCTCACTGGAACAAACACCTATCTATAGAAATGAGAAAAGCTGTTTGCAGAGGATCAAAGCAATGCTTCCTCGTGGGGCAGACAGAAGCTGAGGGGTCTCTGCAGAAGACTTTAACCATTTCGTGGGTCTCCCAAATCTCACCTTGTGAAATGAAAGGAACTCCGTGAATAGAAACCCCAACTCATAAAGCCCCATACATGGATGAAAAGACACAAAACACTGAGTACATTTTCTTCACTTTCCTCCTATTTTTTTTTTTTTTTTTTCTCTTAGGACAGTTTGTTAGGCTTGGTAGGACCTGAAAGCCTGGCTCCATACCTGCTGCTCCTTTAGATGTTCGGCAGTCCTCTGCTGGTCCTGAGTAATCTGTCAAAAATAATGTGGGGGCTTCCCTGGTGGCGCAGTGCTTGAGAGTCCGCCTGCCGATGCAGGAGACGCGGGTTCGTGCCCCGTTTCGGGAGGATCCCACATGCCGCGGAGCGGCTGGGCCCGTGAGCCATGGCCACTGAGCCTGCGCGTCCGGAGCCTGTGCTCCGCAAATGGGAGAGGCCACAACAGTGAGAGGCCCGCATAACGCAAGAAAAAAAAAAAAAAAAAATAATGTGGAGGTTGGCAGTGGCTGCTGTGCAGAACGTAGTCGGCAGAGAGGGCATCTCTCCTTAAGTAACCCCACACTTATTCTGGGAAAATTTCATAGGAAAAAAGAATGAAGTTCAACCAACGAGAGAATTTTTGCATCATAGTTTTCTTTGCCATTTTTGTTATTTTTAGGCGAGAAGGGGAGTATGGCACAGTTTTTGTTAATTATGGGATATTTGGTGGGCATCTTGTGTCTAGTTTTGACATTGGGCTTTCCAACTGCACAGGGCAGTGAGACTTCAAAGCCCACAACAAGTTTAACTATGTTCATCGATTGTCCTAACCAGCGTTCTGAACTCAAGCCGCAGGCTCTCAGTGTATCTAAATCTTTGTGGGTGATTCATTTTCCATTTTTCCCCTCCATATACGATGTATTGCACAGACAGTATTACAGCACAAAGGAAGGCACCCTTTTTAACCAAAGAAATATGATACCACCCTACGGTATCAATTGTTTTATATCATTGTGCTTCCTTCTGGTCCTTATGTATATTACGTATGGAGCATATGTATTTTACAGAGGTATTTGTAGAATAATCCAACTGTCGTTGGTTTTATTGTTTTTTTTTTTTTTTTTTCTTGCGGTACGCGGGCCTCTCACTGTTGTGTCCTCTCCCATTGTGGAGCACAGGCTCCGGACGCGCCGGCTCACCGGCCATGGCTCACGGGCCCAGCCGCTCCGCGGCATGTGGGATCTTCCCAGACCGGGGCACGAACCCGTGTCCCCTGCATCGGCAGGCGGACTCTCAACCACTGCGCCACCAGGGAAGCCCTGTCGTTGGTTTTATATTCTGCTATTTTCAGTTATCTTTGTGTCATAAACACCTCTTCCCATTTCTCATGGCTGTTTGTAACTACTCTGTGACATAATATCATAGGGTATGATGTACTGTAGTTTCCCAAGCCTTCTCTTACTAAACTTTTGGGTCATTTTATAGATATTCACACTATTATAGATATGATATAAAGACAGGCTTTGTTTACATTTTAATAAAGACACAAACTATCATTTGACTCCCTAACGGGTTACTAAAGATATTACTAGCTGTGTAATTGTTTTTGAGTGTCTTTTGTGTATGATTATAATACCATTAGCCTGTTGTGTTTAAGGCATACACTTCCGACTGATTGACTTTCTGGGAAACTAGAATTGAAACATGGCACCATGAGGGCCACTCAAGTCTGAAAATGAAGTTTACTTATAAAAAGCAATTTAAGAAAATCCAAAAGACCTTGATAAATTAGAGCATTTGAGTGGAGAGTGTTCAAGTTAATTGAATTTCCTGATATTTGCTACAGCTGTTATTATTAGCTTATATTTAGAGGTTAAAAAACTATTTTCATGATATAATGTTTTAAGTCACATATCTTGGGGTTGGTAAAAAACCTTGTTTCTTCTTTATCTTGGTTCCCAATATTGCATGTGAATGCATGTGTCTCTTTGTGTCAGGGCAGTGCCACAAAATGTCTCTCATGTGGTGAGTGTAGTCCCACTCCTTTGAGAGGGTGCCTTGCAGACTCACTTGCTGTCATTCTGAACACCCTGAGGGTGTAACATCGTCCCTGCAGTTGGAGTAGAGGGACCACAGTATGGTGAGACTTGAGGATTAGCCACAGGACCCAAGGCACCCCTTTGCATGCATGACTGTTTCAACAAAATTCCAGATATAAGTATTTGGGTCTGTACCTTTGCTCCTTCCCATCACAGTATATTGCCACAAAAATTCCAGATAATCAAGGACTTCATCATTTAAGGTCTGTAGAACTCCAGAACATGTAGAGACTGTGATGATCATCCAGGTGAGGAATTTGAAGCCCAGAGGAGTCATGAGTTTCCTTCAAAGATTAGGACTTGACTTGAAACCTTAGAGTTGTGATTCATTATCCAGTGCTCTTTCATCACCTTGTGGTGGTATTTAAAGTTTTATTGCATACACTCTGGGATCTTTTTTTTGAAACAGAAGCAGTTGACAGAACATCACTTAAAACATTCACTGATCTTATTCTTGGTTTTGCTGTCAACTCACTTAGCAGGACTGCATTAAGTAATAAAGCAAGGATATTTGATTTACTGTCATTCTTCTGTTAAATTTTTATTGTGTATCTACGTTGTGTTAGGGTAGGAGCTAGGTGCCCAGAACACAGAGACAAAGATAATTTGTGAGGCCATTTGGTGTGGTAGTCAAACAGACCAGGGCTTGAACCCCAGCTCTGCCATTTATTAGCCATAAATGTAGGG
>NW_006788807.1:1600142-1620185 GCF_000442215.2 Lipotes vexillifer | reverse complement strand
GTAGGGAAATTACATGACCTCTCTATCTCTGTAGAGAGTCACAGAAGAAAGTCCAGAAGTCCATTTTATTTCCTCTCCTGTGCTCCATATTCCTTGCCTTCTGTATTGAGAAATATTTGAGACCATGGGTCTTTGGTGGGGATGGATTCCAGTCTGCCCTATGTCACCTGAGAACATGTGATGCTTGGGTATCTCTGACGAGAGGAATGGGTAGTGTGGTGACAGAGGACCACCCTAGAGACTGAAGGATTCAGGAATACACTTGAGTCTGTCTGTTGGGTAGCACTGACCCCAAGGAGGGAAATTGCTTCTGGTGACAATAAAGCTTTCCCTGGAGGTCATTTCCTGTCTGCCAAGAACTCTACAGGCCGAGTGGGCTTGATGTCTTCTTGACTGAATGTAACCCGGAGACATCATCTCATACAGAACCCCTGGGATTTTGAAAAGATTCTGCCCCAGCAACCATCCTGTGTGGCAGCTACAAGTGTGGCCACATTCTTGACTTTCTTCTGTTCCTCTCTACATAGTTAGACAGGTCAAGAAATTTTTGAACTTTTTTAAGTTTAGGGAGGGTAGGAAGAACTTCATAATCCTTGGACATCTATTATAATTTTTCCTTCTACACCTTTTGAGAAAAACCTGCCCCACCTCTTGGTATGCAGTGCTGGTCAGTAGGGTGATGCTCCAAGCCCAGGAAAGGAGGATAGGGCCTCCCGGGATAGCAGGAACACTGGATTCTGCAACTTCCAGATTAGAAGACCAGTCACTGTGAATCAGAATGACTGGCCAAAACCCAGAAAAATAAGGGCCAAAGCAGGGTAGGACTGATGGCGTAGACCTAGCACTGATCCTGGAGGGATGCACAGGTGGTTGTTCTGGATTCTAAAAGTGACTCACACAGTCCTCTTGGGAGCAATATTTGAAACGTATAAGATTACATAATGCTATAATTTTATAACTATGTGTGTGAGAGAGTAACTGAGAAGCTCTGTCTTGATATGTTTTCCCCACAGCCCATATTAAAATATAACCAGCAACTTCCCTCCTGAAGAAACAACACACAGTAATGAGGATCATGAAATGCAATCTCTGGGAGGGACTATCCTTTGAAGGACACTTTGCTACCCATCATTGAACAGTGGCTTCACCATGCATCTAGGGACCAAGACTCAAACCTAGAAACCATCTTACATACTCATTTTTCTCTCCCCATCTTTCAGTTAACATTCCTTCATTGATTTCCCTTACATTGTTTTGCAATAGTCCTACCTCCCGCTCACCAGGACTACTTGCTGATCTCAAGATACCTTTTTCTTCACTCCATCATCTCCTGACGTCTTTCACAACTTCCTTATACACAGCTATGGTAAGGACCCTTTCTTGCTAAAGAGTCTGGGTTGGATCTTGACAACAGAAGAAACTCTAAACTCCTTTGTCTAACATTTTGTCCTCGTTCACCTATCCAGCCTTTGACCCCACTGCTTCCCAATACTTCCTTTACTGCACTCACATGTTCTCTAAACTTCCACTAAATTTGCCTAATTTGCCCTGTGGTTTTCTGCTCCTGGGGCACCATCTTCTCCCTGTTCTTGACTTTTGAAATCCTGTCTTCAATATCCTGTCCTCCTCTATGAAAACATCTTTGATCTGCATCTCCCCTCTAATTTGGAAATAATCTCTCCTTCCTTTATACTCTCATTGTGAGTCATTTGGACATTCTCGCATGTAACCTCTTGGATGCAAGAGTCAAGAAACCAGAAAAGACACCTATGCTAAGAATATATGTTTGAGAGTTTTCAGCCTATATACAGGGTTTTAAGTCATGGGATTGGATGAGGTCACTTAGGAGGGAGTATAGACAGGCAAGTGGGCAAAGAAGAACACCAGCGTTTCGAAGTCCTCGTTGTGTCATGGGATCCTGTAAGCCTAGCACAGAGGAAGCGTCAATCATTGGCCGTTGAAGTGAATTGAAAATTGAGTCAGTATTTCTTTATAAAATTTTTTAAAATTGGGGTATAGTTGTTTTACAATGTGTTAGTACAGTGAAGTGGAGTTCCCTGTGCTATACAGCAGGTTTTCATTAGTTATCTATTTTATACATATTAGTGTATATATGTCAATCCCAATCTCCCTGTTCATCCCCCCACCGCCCCTGCTTTCCCCCCTTGGTGTCCACATGTTTGTTCTCTACATCTGTGTCTCTATTTCTGCCTTGCAAACTGGTTTATCTGTACCATTTTTCTAGATTCCACATATATGCATTAATGTATGAGATTTGTTTTTCTCTTTCTGACTTACTTCACTCTGTATGACAGTCCTTAGGTCCATCCACATACCTACAAATGATCCAGTTTCGTTCCTTTTTATGGCTAATATTCCATTGTATATATGTACCACATCTTCTTTATCCATTCGTCTGTCGATGGACATTTAGGTTGCTTCCATGACCTGGCCACTGTAAATAGTGCTGCAATGAACATTGGGGTGCATGCATCTTTTTGAATTATGGTTTTCTCTGAGTATATGCCCAGTAGTGAGACTGCTGGGTACAGATGGCCAAGAGGCACATGAAAAGCTGCTCAATATCGCTAATTATTAGAGAAATACAAATCAAAACTACAATGAGGTATCACCTCACACCGGTTAGAATGGGCATCATCAGAAAATCTATAAACAGGGACTTCCCTGGTGGCACAGTGGTTAAGAATCTGCCTGCCAATGCAGGGGACCTGGGTTCCATCCCTAGTCCAGGAAGATCCTACATGCTACGGAGCAACTAAGCCCTTGTGCCACAACTACTGAAGCCTGCATGCCTAGAGTCCGTGCTCTGCAACAAGAGAAATCACCACAATGAGAAGCCTGTGCACTGCAACAAAGAGTAGCCCCTGCTTGCCAAAACTAGGGGAAGCCCACGCACAGCAATGAAGACCCAAATGCAGCCAAAAATAAATAATTAATTAAAAGAAAAGAATATCTGCAAACAATAAATGCTGGAGAGGGTGTGGAGAAAAGGGAACCCTCTTGCACTGTTGGTCGGAATGTAGGTTGATACAGCCACTATGGAGAACAGTATGGAGGGTCCTTAAAAAACTAAAAATGGAACTACCATATGACCCAGCAATCCCACTACTGGGCATATAACCAGAGAAAACCATAATTAAAAAAGTCACATGTACCCCAGTGTTCACTGAAGCACTCTTTACAATAGCCAGGTCATGGAAGCAACCTAAATGTCCACTGACAGATGAATGGGTAAAGAAGATGTGGTACATATATAATGGAATATCATCCATAAAAAGGAATGAAATTGGGTCATTTGTAGAGTCAGTATTTCTTGAGCATTGAAGTTTCAAATGTTTGGGGTGTCCCTGTACTAGGGATGGAAGAGTGGTCAACTATCCTTTTCCAGAATGTTGGTCCACAAGCCATGTCTTACCCACCAACCACTGCCCTAAGGAACAGTGGGTTATTGAGAGATTCCTGTATTCATTCACAAACATTTGGAGAATGTCCTGGGAACAGGACAAAACTCATCATACTGTGTAGTTAAATGCTACCAATGGGGCAAGAACAGCATGGTTGTCTCTCATCTGCACATGGAGGAGAGAGGAAACATGCAGTAGGGGATTTGTCCAAATCAGTGTGAAGACACCACTCTCCAACAGGCTAGTGAAAAAAAATGCCCCTTGAATCCTGATGTTCAGTCTTCCTCCAGGTTTTGAGAGGTGTAATAGTGCAGGTCTAACAGCCTGAACATTAGAGTCAGAGAGATCCGGGCTCAGTACCCAGTCTTGTCACTCATGTTAGCTGGAATGAATATCATATCTCCTCGAAACTCAGGGCTGTCATGGTATAACAGTACCACTCCTTGTGGTTCTAAGGTGGGATTGATTTTTATTGTTTTTGATGTTGTTTCTACTCCCTTTACATCAGGTGTAGCAAGAGGAGTGGAAAATGAGTTAGACACTCTTAGCTCTCGAGGGTGTGCTTTTCTCTACAAGTTGAAAATTACCTAAAATCTGCGAAAGTGAAAAGAAAAAGAACTTGTAGTTCTTTTGAGTGGATGGAGGGGTGAGGAGCCTTTTTCCTTATACTCAGGCACACTGAGTGCTGACTAATAGAAGTTTTATGATGTTTGTATGTGAAGTTAAATGAGTGATGACTCAGGAAGCCACGGTGAATGCATGATTGTGAACCAGGCAAAATATTTCTGTGTACTCCTTCCTAGTTTTTTATTAAATGAGTCACAGAAAGGAAATATGAAACTGACTGCATAGAAGCCAATCTGTTAAATAAAAAACCCAACCCAAAACTTAACAACAGGAAAAAAAAAAAAGGACCATAAATTACTCTCCCGAATGGGAGCTCGATGACAATGTGGGGATAGTGTTCACTGTTTTCAAAAGCCAGAAAAATTGTGCTACAGCCTTTCCTTCTTCTCAGATAATAAGGAATGGAATTGGAGTTGGAAAGGAAGCTTTCTGAAGTTGATTTACTGTAAATGAATGCAATAGTGCTGTGCAGCCCCACATGCCAGAGACCGACATCCCTCCAGATTCATGGTCTAGACGGTTCTAATGATTTATTTCTATGTAAGAAACAATCCCAGTCTTCAGTGGCTTAAAACAATGAACTGTCTATCATGTCTTACGATTTCTTAGGTACTTCAGGATAGTTGCGTCTGGGTAGTTCTTCTGTTCCATGGGGCATTCACTCAAGTCACTTGCTGGTATTCATCTAGTAGAAGGGCTAGTCTGGAGGGTCCAAGGTGGCCTCACTCGTGCATCCAGCATCTTGGCTGGGGTTGTGGAGAGCTAAACTCCGCTGGGTCTCTGGAATGGAACACCTACACATGGCATATCCCAAAAGGCAGTCTCAGGACAGTCAGATTTCTTCCATGGCAGCTCAGAGCTTCTGGAGTGAGGACTCCAATATGAGTGATAGCTGAAAGCATTCATCTGTGAAAGCTCAGCTCATAAGTCCCAGAACATCAATTCTACCATATTCTATTATTGGTCAAGCAACTCACCAAGTGCAGCCAGATTCAAAGGGAAGGGAGTGAGAATCGACCTCTTCATGAAAGGAATAGCAGAGGATTTGTGGCCATTTTAATTCAATTATACAGACTTGCACCTGGGTTATAAATGCTAGGGACAGTTCAAACTCAAGTTCCTCATTATATACCATTGTTTAGCTCTGGATAAGCATCTTTCTTTGTACTCTGATGGCCTCTTACTGCAATCATCTGTTACTCTCTGCCCAAGAGTTTTCTCTGGCCACAGGTTTTTTCGCAGCCCAGTCGAGGATCAGGCTGGAAGACCTGGGTACTTAGTGCTTGCCAATGATGGATGGAAGGTGGTGAGTTGGTATTATTGTGTTACAGAAAATCATCATGCTGGACTCATTTATCACTGAGGCTGTTTAGAATCACTAACACGCTGTGTTGAATACAAGTAGTGTTAATGAACATGCCTGTTTAGCTCCTAGATGAAGAAACAAAACATTAACAGTCACCCCAGAAAACAGTATGTCCCCTCATCCTAGCTACTATCCCTCTCCCAAGGGGCATCACTCCCCTGACTTCTAACCTCTTAGATTGGTTTTGCCTGCTTTTGAACTTCACCCGGGTGAAATTGTATAGCACGTGCTCTTTGGAGTCTGGCTTTTTTTCACTCAATATTACGTTTAATCAGCTGTTTAAATCATTGGTACGTGTAGCAGCTTGTTCATTTTATTGCTATAGAGTGTTCCATTGTTTAATATACCACAGTTTATTTTTCAGTTCTATTTTTCAAATATTGACTGGCATTTGGGTGGATTTCTGTCTTTGGCTCTTATGAATGTATCTTTTCGTGGAAACACACAGGCATTTCTCTTGGGTACCTACTGAGGAGTGGAGTCTCCCAAGCCTTCTTTGGACGTGCATTTTCCTTTCCTTTCCAGCCATAAGACCTCTGCTCATCTTTGCACCTTTAGTTATGTCTCTCTTGAGCCACTGCAAAACTTTCTGACTTAAGTAGGTTCCTTTTCCAATCCATCTGTTTACACTTTCATCAGTTACTCTTCTAAAATTGATATTGCTTGATGTCCCTCTTCTAACCCCAAAACATCTGTCTTTGAAATAGAGAGCAGTGTTGGAGGTCTTCCAGCATCAGGCTTTGACCAATCCTCCTAGCTTCCACCAACCTCTGCATCCTTTGGCACATTCTGTTTCATATTATCTTTTTGTAAAATTTATTTATTTATTTTTGGCCGCGTTGGGTCTTTGTGGCTGTGTGTGGGCTTTCTCTCTAGTTGCCGCAAGAGGGGGCTACTCTTTGTTGCGGTGTGCAGACTTCTCATTGCGGTGGCTTCTCTTGTTGTGGAGCATGGGCTCTAGGCACGTGGGCTTCAGTAGTTGCAGCACGCAGGCTCAGTAGTTGTGGTGCACGGGCTCAGTTGCTCCTCGGCATGTGGGATCTTTCTGAACCAGGGCTTGAACCTGTGTCCCCTGCACTGGCAGGTGGATTCTTAACCACTGTGCCACCAGGGAAGCCCTAGTCATATTATCTTATTCACAGTTCCCCAGTCACACCAGTCCCATTCTTTGGGGGTATTTTCTCAGCCTAAAATACTTGCTATCCATTTCCCAGTTCTCAAAGTTTTAGATAAACGTTTGTAGCATAAAATAGTACTTGCTGTAGAATCCTCAGAGGGGGTAACGTAGCTATAGAATAGGCATCGCCAACTCTTGATGGATCATCCCCTACCCACTTCTCCTCCGCCCTATCCCAGTCACAGACACCTCCCATGGGCTTAGCTGCTCAACTCAGAAGCCACCTTCGTGTCCTCCTGGCCTCCTCCTCTCCACATCCAACTCCTGAGTGAGTTCTGACCTCCTGCTCTCTCTGCAGACACATCCCCACCTCTGACTCTGGCCTCCCCCTCCGCATCAGGCTTGTACCAACCTCATCACCTCCAGCCTGGACCATACTGACGCCTCCCTACCTTCCCACAGATTCCTCCTCTTTCCTCCTTGCTTCCTGGAGTCGTTCTCCACAGCAGCCCAAGTGATAAAAATGAATCCATTCATATCATTCCACAGTTCTTAAAACCCTCGAGTGTTTCTGACTTCACTTGGCATAAAACCCAGTCTCCTTACTGCCACCTAGAAATCTGCACGACACGCTTCTTCTCGACATCCAGTCCTCTTCCCAAAGGTTACTTCCTCTGAGATGGTGCCTGAGCCCCTGCAGCTCACTCTATCCCCTTGCCCTGCTTTAATTTCTAGAGTGCAATTGGTGGCCTCGGAGGGAAACAATGCCTGCTTGTTTGTTTCTGGTCTCCTCTCACTGGAATGTAAGCCCTGAGGGCAGTGCTTCATCTTGGTCATCTCTGCACCCCCAGGGAACATCATGGTGCCTGGCACATAGTAGGCATCGAATAAATACCTGTTCAATGAGTGAATATGTGAATGAATAAATATATCAATAAATACACAGCAGCATAATTCCTCCACTTATGTCAAGACTCAGGGTAAAGGCTCTCATTCTCCTGCCATCTTCCACAATGCTCCTATGAGATCGACTTGCTCCTTTCCCTGGAGTGATTTATACTAGCTTTTAATCTACTACTTATTTCATTCAGTCTTATAAAAATGTTAGCTTACTTGTCAGCCTCCCCTGGGGGTTACAGGCTCCTGAGTGCAAGGCCTTGCCACTCACGGCCATCTCTGTGTCCTGAACAGGCCCTGCATGTGGGCTTCCAACCTTCCGAGGTTGTTGATGTGTCATTTAGAGCCATCGTGTGTTATGGTAAATAATTCTGCTGTTCTTGGTTCTAAAAGGAGGTACCTGAGATGTCCCTAGTTTTCTCTTATGTGAATTTGGAGGATAGATATGCAAAGGAAAGGTCACCTCTGCACGGTACCCACAAAATTTATTTATTTATTTAATAACATTTATTTTTTAATAACCAAAGGGAGTAAGAGAGATACAGGGACATCTTTTTCTCTTTGGAGAATTTCTTTTTCTTTTTTTTAAGGTAATTAAAAAAACAGAAACTTTATTGTCTGTATCATGCTCATTGTGTTTAAGAGCCCACTTAATTAGGGGACTATTTTAAGTAAATCATACAAATTTTATTGTGGTTGAGATTTTTTTTGAGATTTTCTGATAGGACATTTCATGAGAACTAAAGACGCTTCATACGTAAAGACAGAACTATAACTAACTTTTCAAGCCATGTTTCAATTATTTTTAACAATCAACTAGGGTTTCTTTCTTTTTCCCCTTCATTATTCTGCCATCCTGTAAATAGGACAGATAATTATGTCATCAGAATAACAAAAGGAAGTCTGAGGTAAAATCCCATTAAATTGCAAATTCCTACATTACTGCAAATGTAAAAAGCAGCAAAGCAGCTATTTTATATGAATTTCTCTTAAGTCCCATGCTATTTTAGAGATCATAGCCCTATCTATAAAATAATTTGAGACATACAGATATGTCTAGAACTTTAATCATATGTCAAATCATTTCATCATATCTGTAAAGCCAAATTAGTGCATTTATGTTGAAGTTTACGTAGAGTGACAATAGCTTGATACAGGAATGATATTGCAATAATAAACATCTATTTGGGGAATTTTACCCTAAAATTTAACCATTTACAATTAAGGGGATATAGGTGTGACACAGCTAATGGTTAAAAGCAAGTCTTTCCTTTGATAACAGACATAATTTTTCTCCAGTCTGGCCTCACCATTTACTAGCAAAATAAACTTGATGAAGTATTTGGCTTTGATTAGGGTTCTTGGTTATAAGCAGCAACTAAGACTCTGCCTTGCTTAGACAGGGAGGGAATTAATTAGAAGGATAACAGATAGAAAGTCTGGGAAACCAGGGAGAGGAAAACACACAAGAACAGGGAATCTAGGCAGAACCACAGCCTCTGTCCCACTCCAGGAGCATCTGTTGAGGGGCTGCTATCACGATGCCTGGACACTAGTTGCCACCGTTGCACCGGATGCTATCATAGTCACCCTGGACTTGGGTGTCGTAAGCAATGAGCGTATTGAAGAGGCCCAGGTTCAGTCCTTGGTCTTCTCATCACCACCTGCACTCAATCCCTTTGTAGTCTCACCTGGTCTCATGGCTTTAAATATTACCTCTATGATGCTGACTCCCAAATTTACATCTCCACTCCTCCTCTGTCCTGAGCCCTGGACTCATACCCCGTTGCCTACTCAACTCCGCTGGGATGTCCGAGAGAAAACTCAACACAGCATGCCCAAAACTGGACTTCTGTTCTTCCTCGTTTCAATTAAACTTCACTCCATTCTTCCACTTCCTCACTCTTCTTTTTCTCACACTCCCCCTTCAATCCACTGGGAAATTCTCCTTGTTCCATATTTAAAGTATATCCAGAATCTGACCTCTGCCCTTCTTTACTCCCCCCCTACTCTGATCTGAGGACCATGATCTCTCATGGTGATTACTGAGCTAGTCAGCTATTCAGTCTTCCCGCCTCTACCCTTGACCCACCACCCCTGCCACACTCTGCTCTTAGCACAGAAGCCAGAGCGATCATGTTAAATGTTAAGTTCTTACTAGTTTCATGCTTATTTCTCACCACAGCAGCCCCTCTGGCTTCCTCAGGGCACTGGCATGGACCACTGCTTCCATCTGGATGATTTTCCTCTAGATCCACGGTTCCTACGAGGTGCACTCAGGTGTCTGGGACACTGACTCCAATTCACAGAGGTGCTAAGGGCTATTTTTCCCAGTTTTATTGAGATGTAATTGGCATACATCACTGTATAAGCATAAGATGGACAGCAGAAATACAGCGGGAAATACAGCGACATCTGCTGGACACGCCACAAACTACTAACTTAAGGTTCTTAGCAGTTTTAGCGTTAGATTGTGCCACATTACTTTCTATGACATGCCAGTTGTGGAAAAAAAAAAGTATAATCTTGGAAGTTGACAAGCAAGCACTGAGTGAAAATGAACTTAAAACAAGAAATGAGATAGTCCTTTTCTAATCCAATTCCAAGTCTGGAATTTGTTTCATGCCCAACAGGACACCTGAAAGTAATCCCATTAGAAAGCAATTGTGATTATTTACAAATTCAATAGCAATTTTATTTTTTTCTATTAAAGAAAGCTAAGTAACCATGCCAAGGTCCTTGCATAGAAATGATCCCATGATTGCCCCTTCCTCAGCCTTTACCGATGGGTGGTGGGGTCAATCTCCCATTTGAATTCATACAACAGAGACTTTCCTAGAGTTAGGAAGAGTGCAGAGACACTGGATAACCAACATTTTTTCAAAAAGGTTCACGCCATGATATAAACTCTCCATGCTTCAGTTTACTCACAAACTAAGTGGAACTTTCAATAGCATCTACCTTTCAAGGTATTTTGAGAATGAAATGATCTGATGCCTAGGAAATAGCAAATGCCCTGTACTCAAGAGACTGCAGGTCATTTGAATGAGTACTTTGTCTTTAGGACCAAAATAGCCCATTTGAAATGTATAGGAGCTGTAGATGGATGAAGTCATCAAGAGAACTTTAGAAAACATGAGAACTCTCATACCTCATGCCCACCTCAGCTACCTTTAGAGTTTCACTTTTCATAAAGTCTTCAGGAAACGGCGGTATTTGGTTTTGGTTTTGGTTTTATAATTTTCAAGAAAAAATATAATCTAACAGTTTTGAGTGTTCTGCAAATTGAATGGATGTAACCATTGAGTAACCATTCAAGTGAAGCATAAGACTGTCTCTTTTATTGAACACCTTATAATCCAAAAAGGATGATAATTCACACAGAAAGTAGAATCTGATTCAGCACTCATGCATGACCATAAAAGTATGAGCAGTGGACAGAAGGAGAAATCAGGTTGGGTTGGAACAGTGGAAAAAAGGTTTTAGTGACAAGCTCATTCTTAAGATGGTTCCTGGATCCAATCCTGTGAGCATTTGGGGCTGTTGATATTTGAAGTGGAAGGTGCTTATGACGTTGAGATGTGTATATTTGGAAGGAGAGGCTGAGAATATCAGCAGCTCACGTGTTTCTCTTCTGGATACATCCTGGTTAATTCTGCACTGACTTTCTCCATTTTTTTAAATGGCACTACCACTTTCCTGGTGCACTGGGCACAAATTGTCATGGCATCTTGGATTTGGGAACTGTTTGGTTGGTATGCCTTCAGGATTATTATCTGTCTCAAATTTTCTTCCTTCAACTCCTAAAGGTTTGTGTGTGTGTGTGTGTGTGTGTGTGTGTGTAGTATTTAAAATTGTGATGTAATTTTCTCTTGCTTTATGTAATATTCTAGTCACTTCTGTTTTTATCTTACCCCCATATTTCTTGAAGGCAACGCTATTCATATTCATCATTGAACCCCCTGAAATGTGTGACACGTGTCTTGTCCATCTTTGATGCTCAGTAAGAATTTGTTGGTTACAGGGGAAGAATCAATTATGGCCTCTTGTGAACATTGCTTTCTCTCCTTTGTGCTACCTCTAGAATTTGAGCTTCTACTTACTTTGCTGTTTTATTCTATCGCTCCCTAATCCATAGCCTTGCTAACAAGATTCCCAGCTGCTTTAAAAGATGCCTTGAGTAAATGCCAGAAGGTACAAGTGGCATTTACTCAGAAAATATTTTTAGAGCAGCTGATGGTGTTTACAGTTAGAGCGATACTTGAAGGCATCGTTTTCAATTCAAAAGCAAGTAAACAAAAGTGTCTTCTCAGCTTGAGATGTGTTGCCTTTATAAAACATTTGTCTAGCTTGGAGAAGAACAGCAGTATTGACTTACTTTCACCTCCACTCTCTGCTTGACACCAGCAGACACATAGTCAAACAGTTTGAGGTTAATTTGTTTTTTTGTTTATTTGTTTAATTAAAAAATATTCTGGGTAGGTAAAACACAACAAAATATAAAAAGTGTGGACTCCCCTGGTGGCGCAGTGGTTGAGAGTCTGCCTGCCAATGCAGGGGACACAGTTTAAGCCCCAGTCCGGGAAGATCCCACATGCCGCGGAGCAACTAAGCCCGTGCACCACAACTACTGACCCTGTGCTCCAGAGCCCGCGAGCCACAACTACTGAGCCCGCCCACCACAACTACCGAAGCCCACGCGCCTAGAGCTCCTGCTCTGCAACAAGAGAAGCCACCGCAACGAGAAGCCTTCACACTGCAACGAAGAGTAGCCCCCGCTCGCCGCAACTACAAAAAGTCTGCACACAGCAACGAAGACCCAACGCAGCCAAAAATAAATAAATATAAAAAGTACAAAATGTTATATAGGGGAAAGTAAAGCTATTTCTCACTCCTGTCTAGTTTCCTTCCCCAGAGACAAACATTGTTAGTGGTTTCTTGTGTATTCTTACTGCTAAATTTTACATATATGTAGACATACTTTACTTATATGAATATTTTCCAAATGGCATATGCTGTCATGTATCTTAATTTTGTCAATTGACGGTATGTCTTAGGGGTCCTATTACACCATTATATACAGACCTGGTTTATTCTTTGTAACGTTGGTGTAACTTTTCACCATGCAGCTCAACTGTCATTTATTGAACCTGTCTCCACTGATAAACACTTACGTAGTTTTACTATTACAGGCAGCCCTGCAATTAATATACTTGCATGAGTCATTTTGCATATCTGTAAAATATCTGAAGATAAATTTGTAGCAGCGATTTTCTGAGTCAATGGGCATGTGCCGCTGAGTTTTTGTAGAGGCAGCACGCCCTCGTTAGGTGTGTGTTCATTTGCATGCCCACCAGCAGGCCGGCTTCTCCAAATCTTCCCTAAGCCTGTTACCAAACGTGATGACTTTACCAATCTGATAAATGAGAAAATGGAATTTCACTGCGGGTTAATTTGTGCTTCTCCTGTTGTAAATGACATTGAACATCATTTCATGTGATTTAGGGGCTTTGAGATTTCTTAAGTGTTGTTCATGCCCCTTCTCCATTTTTTCTACGAGTTCTTGCTCCCTTATCAACTTGATTTTGGGGACATCTATATATTTAGGAAAATAGCTCTTCTTGTGATATGGGTGGCAATTTTTCTTTTCATAGATTGTCATTTGCACTTTGACTTTTTAAAGAATATTTTTGTGATGCTGAAATTCCTCCATCCTTCCCTCCTTCTAATGCTCCCCTCCTCTCTTCGTTCCTTCTTTTCTTTCTTTATGCTTAGAAGGACTTTCTACACTTTGAGATTATGAAAAATCTCCCATGTTTTAGTTTAGTGCTTTTGGGACTTTGTTTCTGCATTTATGTTTTTTAATCTATCCAAAATTTTTTTAGCACAGGCAGAGACACAAACACATATCTTACCCAGAAGCTGCTTGGGTGTTTTGCATCATTCGTAGGTAATTCATCTTCCCCCACTGACATGCACTATTATCTTTATCACATTTACTCTGTAACTTTTTTCTGTTTCATTGTGGTCTTGCATTTGAGGCCTGCGGTTGTACCTATAAATAATATGTTCTAATACCTGGTTGGGATAGTTCCACTTCATTCACATTCTGGCTATTTTTTTTTGTGTGTGTTAACTTTAGAATCAGCTTTAAATAATTTAGAGTTCATTCTTTAAAAAAAAACACTTTGTGCATATTATTTATTTATTATTATTATTTTTTGTGGTATGCGGGCCTCTCACTGCTGTGACCTCTCCTGTTGCGGAGCACAGGCTCCGGACACGCAGGCTCAGTGGCCATGGCTCACGGGCCTAGCCGCTCCACGGCATGTGGGATCCTCACGGACCAGGGCATGAACCCATGTCCACTGCATCGGCAGGCGGACTCTCAACCACTGCGCCACCAGGGAAGCCCTGCATATTTTTTAATGAATTAAAATATATTACTGATCCTTTCTGTCACAAAACGGGGCATGCATTTTTTCATGTTCTCATGTAGCATTTTAGTGTTTTCTCCATATAAATCCTGTACATCTTTTGTTAAGCTTATTTCTATATACTACATGTTTCTTCTATAATCTACATATATTAGTATTTTAATTCCTTTTTCTCCTAACTTTTCTTCCTCCTATTTTCCATTTGGTTGTTGTTTATATAGAGCAGAGTACTGATTTTTGTATATTAATGTACCCAGGCCACTTACTGATAACTTTCCAGTCTATTCTCTTGGGTTTTCCATGGTAAACAGAGTATATAATTCATAATAATTTCACCACCTCCTCTGCGATTTTTAAATATCTATTATATTTAATTCATAATAATTTCACCACCTCCTCTCCAGTTTTTAAATATCTGTTATTTCTTTCTCTTGCTAAATGCAATGTCTAGGACCTCTAGAGCAATGCTAAATAATAGCAGTAACTCTGGACACCCTTGCCTAGCCACACTGTTATTTTTTCCCCATTGAGCAGGGTGTTTCATTGTTTGCAGGAGATACATAGCATTAAGGATGTAGTTTTCTGGTCTTATTTAACTAAAAGGCTGTTTGCTTGCTGTTAAGAATAGATACTGAAAATGCTTTTCAGTATTAGAGATAGTCATATATTTCTTTTGATCTATTAATATGTTGAAATGTAATAATAAATCTCCTAATATTGAAACATCCTTGAATACCTCAAATATACACCATTTATCCATGTGCTATTGCTCTTTAAATGTGCTTCCAGCTTCTATTCTAAGATTTATGTATAAGGTTTTGGCAGCATTGTTATTTGTAAGTAGAACTTAGAATTTTTCCTTTTTTCAGTGATTTGAAGCAATTTAAATACATGCTGAGGTATCTAATTTTTAATGATTTGATAGAATTCCTCTGTGAAAAGCCCAGAACCTTGACTTTTTTTGAGAGAACATAGTTCTTTGAGATCTTTCTCAGTTGTTTCCAGGTTTTTTAGTCTATTTAGATTTTTCTAACTCTTTTGGGGTCACTTTTGATAATTTCTATTTTCTAGAAAGGCACCATTTCATCTACATTTTTAAGTTTTAGGGTTGAATAAAGCAATCTCTTATTAGTCTTTTAATTTACTTTCATTTGTATTGTTTACCTGACCTTATTTCTTATTTTGACTGTTTTATGCATTCTCACTTTTTTCTGGAAGGAGTTAGCTATTTTACTGTGTTCCCCTTCAAAAAATATCAGCTTTTAAATTTATCTACTTATTTTTATATTATCTAACTTATTAATTAATTTTAATTTTATTAATTTATTCCGATTTCCTTAGTATTACATTTTTTTCTAACTCCCTGATTAATTTTCTTCTTTTTCTTTGTTTAGGTATATGACTATAAATTTTCCTCTGAGCACTTCACCTGAATCCTATACGTTCTGATATATGTTTATACTTATATCATATCTATATTTACATCCATATTCATATTTATTTATATGATAGACAAATTATTTTACTGTTACTTTTCTACATATTCAGTATTTTTAATTTTCTTTTTGATGCAAAAAATTTTTAAGCAGAAGTATTTTTAACTTCTAGGTAGTTGAGCTTTTTTCACTTAAAAAAATTAAATACTAGTTATATTACATTGTAGTCTGAGAATGTTGTCTGTATTGATTTTTAGACTTGGCTGAGATTTTGATAGTTTCATGGACACATGAAAAGAAGATGTATTGTTTTTTTTTTTTTTTTTTTTTTTTTTTTTTTTGTCCGGTATGCGGGCCTCTCAGTGTTGTGGCCTCTCCCGTTGCGGAGCACAGGCTCCGGACGCGCAGGCTCAGCGGCCATGGCTCACGGGCCCAGGCGCTCCGCGGCATGTGGGATCTTCCCAGACCGGGGCACGAACCCGCGTCCCCTGCATCGGCAGGCGGACTCTCAACCACTGCGCCACCAGGGAAGCCCTGATGTATTCTGTTTTTAATACGTATACTCTTCCTCAATCCTATTTTCCCTTCTTCCCCCAGATGTAGTCTTATCCTAAATTTTGTGTTTATAACTCCTATGCATGACTGTGTGTATATATGTATATATATACATATAAATACATGTACATACATATGTATATTCACATATACATACATATCCATTTGTAAAAGGTATGTATTATTCTCATAAAACTATTCCACACTTATACAAATGGTATTATACTTTACATATATTTTTCAATTTGCTTTTTTTAACTTATTCCATCTTGAAAATTTCTGTGTTGACATACATCACTGGTCTGTATTCACTTTCACAGCTGTAGTACTGCATTGTTTGAATATGCACAGAATTATTATTTATACTTTTCCCCCTACAGGTGGACACTAAAGTGCTTCCAATATTCTAAAATTACAATCAATGCTGATATATTTATTTCTGATACTTTAGTGGTTACTCTTAAAGAAAACTATGCCAAGTGTGATTAATACTCGTTTTCCTCTCTCAAACAATGCAAACATCTTTGAAGGGCTTAACTCTGATCTCAGCTCCACATCACACATGACACTCGGCTTCATGAATGAATCTCATTGTCTTTTTTTTTTTTTTAAATAAATTTATTTATTTATTTTATTTTTGGCTGTGTTGGGTCTTCGTTGCTGCACTCGGGCTTTCTCTGGTTGCGGCGAGTGGGGACTACTCTTTGTTGCGGTGTGCAGGCTTCTCACTGCGGTGGCTTCTCTTGTTGTGGAACACGGGCTCTAGGCTCACGGGCTTCAGTTGTTGCAGCATGCAGGCTCAGTAGTTGTGGCTCATGGGCTCTAGAGCGCAGGCTCAGTAGTTGTGGCACATGGGCTTCGTTGCTCTGCAGCATGTGGGATCTTCCTGGACCAGGGCTCAAACCCGTGTCCCCTGCATTGGCAGGCGGATTCTCTCTCTTTTTTAAAAAATTTTATTTATTTATTTATTTATTTTTGGCTGCGTTGGGTCTTCGTTGCTGTGCACGGGCTTTCTTTAGTTGCAGCAAGCGAGGGCCACTCTTCGTTGTGGTACACAGGCTTCTCATTGAGGTGGTTTCTCTTGTTGCGGAGCATGGGCTCTAGGCATATGGGCTTCAGTAGTCATGGCTCGCGGGCTCTAGGGTGCAGGCTCAGTAGTTGTGGCCCATGGGGCTTAGTTGCTCCGTGGCATGTGGGATCTTCCTGGACCAGGGCTCGAACCTGTGTCCCCCGCACTGGCAGGCGGATTCCTAAACACTGCACTACTAGGGAAGCCCGGCAGGCGAATTCTTAACCACTGCACCACCAGGGAAGTCCTCATTGTCTTTTTAAACCCTCAGTCTAGCCATTGTTGCCATTTTGTACAGTTGAGCTTTCTCAGATATACCCTCATGTCCAGCAACTTTTCCCCCATTTATTCTTGTACCTCATTCCCTTCCTCTGACTTTAATTCTCTCCCTCCTGAAGCTCATCCTTCAGTAGTTCCCTCAGTGATTGTCCAGTAGAGAAGCCGGAACACTTGTGAGCTGCCTTCCAGAGACATTGTTCCTGTGTAGTCTTTCTGAGCTTTGTTCCCTGTTGCTAAGAGTCCTTGAGATTAAAACCTGAGGTGGATTGAGTTGGTGGCTTTTTTTCTAATTTTTAAAACTTGAGGAAGATTGAGTTGGCAGCTGTTCTTGAAACCAGCGTCTTGACTAGACAAACGTGCACATATATCAGAACTCTTTTCATTGATGTAACAGCAAAATCAACCAAATAGGCTTATGCCAAATGGGGATGCTTGGCTGCAGGCACCCAATTTGATCTGATTCAAGTAGCGTCACCGAGACTTGGTTCTCCTCTGTTTATTTATTGTGTCAGTTTTCTAGGCGCTGCCTTTATTCGTGGGTAACTCTCAAACATGGGGTTTCAAGAAGACCTACAAGTTTAATGCTGGGAGAAAAGAGGAGACAGTTTCCCAGCAATCTTAGTAGAAGTCTCCTTGTGACTCATTGGGTATGATTGCATTACCTGCCCATCTCTGAACTGATTACTATGGCCAGAGAAATAAAATACTTTGGCCAGACCTGATTTACCTGTCTTCCTCTGGAGCCATGTCCACTGAATCCACAGTGGAATAAATTCCATTGAAAATTCATGAACTAGAGCAGGGCAGGAAGTGACTTCCTAGAGGAACAATGGGATACAGTTTCCAGAATAAGAGTGAATGGAATTGGGGCAGAATCAGAAACAAACAAGGATAAAACAAATACAACAGGTGTCATGACACCCAGAACTCTTCCAGGCACTGTGAAGAAAGGTAGACCTATGTTATGCAATCCCTACCATTAAAACACTTACTCGAAACTTTGAAAGACCAGCCCAGCAAACAGTATTGTCAGCTCCCAGAGCCAACTGCAGCTGCAGTGGACAGCTTCCACCAAGCTGAGAACTTCTCTCCTCAATGCCTCTATTTTATTTTTTCTGCTTGAGGGTTTTCTTCAGCACCAAGGTGCAGGGCAGCTTTGAGATGCAAGGGAATGAATGCCCTTGGGGGCAACTCTCAGACTGGGAGGTGTAGAAGTTGGTGGACAATGCCCCAGCCCCTCCAGCAGCCCCAGCCTCTGTGGAGTTGATTCTGAGGCGTATTGGACACAGTATCTCAGGAAGTTCCCAGCAGAATGGAGTTGAGGTTTCCCATAGAAGTAACCCACTTATTAATGTACTCGCTTGGCTTTTCTTCCTTCTCTGTTGCATTCTCCCCACTCCATCATTTATGCTTCTGGAATCATTCCCCATAGAAACTAACTGCAACCCGTCCTGTCTTGGCGTATGTGTTGGGGGAATCAAGGTAAGACACAAGGTATTTTATGAGAAACCACTGAAGAGTGATATCATGCAGTATCTTATTGTTATGGAAGGATGGAGGTAAACACTGGCTGAAGGGAGAAAGAGATGAGAAGTATTTCAAGTCTTAGAATGACTGGAACTCTTAGAAAGAGGAGAGAGAGAGAGAGAGAGAGTCTATACTCAGTGACTGAGTAGGAATATTCCAGAAAGATAGAATACCATAAGCTAGATGGGATACCAGGAGTGTGTGATGCAAGAAGTCAGTGAAGTTATCCATAGATTAGCACATGTTTATTGAGGGAATACTAAATGCCAGGCCTTGTTCTAAGGGCTAGGCTGCAGTGGAGAGAAGACCCCAAAATCTCTCCCCATAGGAGTCTGTATTCTCACTGGCCACCCGGGTGTGATTCCTGTAGAACAGAAAGCTCTGGTATTTGAGAGGCACAGGGGAAGCAGTAATTATAATGACTATGGAATTGGAGGCCTCTTACTAAGTACAAATGATGCATTGGAAAAATTTAATGAACGGTCAAGAGTGATTAATCCTCAATTTAAGGCAACATGTGAAGGAACATGTGAAGTCGGAGGACTTCCTTGCCATTGTGTGAAGGAACTGTCATATCCTGCAGCTGGAAGGCAGTAAAAATCTAAGGACCAGGCCTAGAATTTAATGTAAAAAGTGGCAGAATTCCAGAGAAGGTGGTCAAATTATTACCATCTGGACATCCTGTATGTTGGTTGGGCTAAATTAACAAGGATTGGCAAGAGTACGGCAATCTTGGTAAGAGTCCTGTGTTCCAGATGAAGGAGTAAACCCTATAAAGGATTCAGGACCTCCTACATCAGTGAAATGTTTAGGGGTTACAGTGGTCTGGAAACATGGAGGATATTCCAGGCAAATTATTGGGTCTTCCAAAAACTTTGACCACTAAGAAGGAAGCACAATTCCTGGTAGGACTTTTTAGATTCTAGAGTAGCATGTCCAGTAGCACATCATATAGTGCCTATCCATTTTCTGGATGACATGGGAGACCACCAGTTTGGAGTTGATGCCAGAACAGGAAAGGATTCTGTAGCAGATCCAGACTCGTATAAATAGCCCTGCTGCTTGGCCCATATGCTCCATCAGATCCTAAGGCATGAGGGGAATCTATGGGGCAAAAGACACTACATAGACCTTGGCAAACCCCTCCAGGGACCAATCTGCTTCCATGACTAGGAGATGCAGGCATAAAAAAGCTGGCCCCCTTACCTCAATTTGTGATGTTTCTGAAGGGCCATCCAAACTTCAGAGCCTCTCCTAGGGTCAGCCGAGCCTCTGCTGAGACTGAATCCATTTAACTTCTCCGTCTGC
>NW_006788807.1:1595731-1599983 GCF_000442215.2 Lipotes vexillifer | reverse complement strand
TTCCCTCATTCTCTGTGATGGCTTTTAAGGTTTGTTCAGAAACTCTTTGGCATTTCTACCCTAAAGAGGTAGAGTTTAATTCCCCTCTTCTTGGGTGCAGGCGGCACTTACGGACTCATCCTGGTGTACAGATTCACAGCAGTTGGGATAGAGTGTCACTTCCTGGATTAGTTTATGGAAAGACGGGTTCATTCTCAGGTACAGCCCATCCCTCTCTCGCCCTGTCTTACGCTCTTTCGGGGAGGCCAGCTGCCCTGTTATGGACACTGTGGGAGGCCCACGTGGCCAGGAAGGAGTTCTGCCAACACCATGCAGTGAGCCTGGGAGTAGATCCCCCGATGGATGGGCAGCTTGAATCCTCATGAGCATCAGAGCCACACAGCTAAGCTTTCCTGAATTCCTGACCCACAGACACTGTGGGAGGCAATAAATGTTTAATTGCTTTAAGCTGCAGAGTTTGGGGTGATTTTCTACGTAAGAGATAGTGAATACACTCCTTTACAAATGTCCTTGAGAGAACTCTCCAGAGAACTTCTTGCCTGCAAATCTCTGCCTCGGAGTCTGTTTCCTGGGGAATCCATCCTAAGAGAGAAAGCACAGGCATGTAGATGTTAAAGGGCTTGCTTTTCTGAGGGATGCTGAATAATTTATTGTGGCTGAATGTAGGAAAGCTGATTTATGGAGTGACGTGGTGGGGAGTGAGAAAAGAGGTCTTCTACACCAGGCTCATGCAATATAACTTTGCTTTACAGGCTGTTAGGGGGCTACTGAAGGTTTGGGGGCAAGAAGAACATTCTAGAAACAGAATGAAGGATGGATAAAATGAAGAGACTAGCAATAGGGAAACAAATCTGTAGCCTGCTGTGATGTTTGGACAAGAAGTAAGGAAATAAACTATGGATGAGACTAATAAAATAGGGATAATAACAATATCTACCTGATAAGGAGTTATTGGGATTAAGTGAGTTGACAATGGTCAAGGGCTGAGAACAGCGCCTGGCCTGTAGAATCGCTTTATAGTGTTTGTTAGATAAATGTGGGCTAGGCTGGGTGGCACCTCCATGGCCAGAGAATTTACTGGTCAATATTGGAACATGCCAGAGTTCAAGGGGGAGGGAGGGGCAGACAGTGGTGTGATTCTGGGTAAGGTCAGTGTTCTAGGAAACTTACTAAAAAGAGAAATTGTGTTGGGTCTGTGGTCACCATTCCAAGTTCAAGGCCTCCCTCCCTCCCTCCCTCAAATTCAGTTTGTACTCTTGATAATAAGGGCAACTGGAAAGAGAAGCAAAAATCCATCACTGTGAAAGTAAAAATAAATTCAGATCTTATGTTCTGCTGACATCTGATCAGCAACTCCGAAGCCTCCTGAGGAAACTGCAGGACGGAAACCTATCCATCACCGCCTGCCGTGACCCTACTCTGCTCTCTCTCTGCAAAATAGACCCATTGCTAGAGACTTCTAATGCCTTCAGGGCTGTACTGCATCTCCTCCAGGAATAGGAGGAGAGACTGTTGATGCTTTAACCTGGCAAGTTCTTGCTGCCTCATCTCACAGGTCACAATGGATTATTTTTCTGAAAGGCAATTTCCCACTTGCTCAGGGCTTAAAAGGCTTCCTCTGATATTTCATCTGCTGGCTCCAGCTAATGTGCCCGGCTAGCCAGAGCAGTTATTCAATATCTACGTAATTAAGAATGTATCAGATGTTACGTAGAATAAAAAAGGGGAAGTTTATGGCAAAAATATAAGATGGACCGATGCCATATAAAAACTTAGTCAGAAGTAAGCCTCTTTAGAATGGCATCCTAAGATGAGGCTCCTTACCTGGTTTTGCCAAAACTGAGCTCCAGAATTTTGACTCTAAAAATGTAGGCAGGGGGGCTTCCCTGGTGGCACAGTGGTTAAGAATCCTCCTGCCAATGCAGGGGATATGGGTTCGAGCCCTGGTCAGGGAAGATCCCACATGCTGCGGAGCAACTAAGCCCGTGCGCCACAACTACTGAGCCTGTGCTCTAGAGCCCATGAGCCACAACTACTGGGCCTGCATGCTGCAACTACTGAAGCCTGTGAGCCTAGAACCTGTGCTTCGCAGCAGGAGAAGCCTCCACAATGAGAAGCCCGTGCACCGCAATGAAGAGTAGCCCCCGCTTGCAGCAACTAGAGAAGGCCCCACACAGCAACGAAGACCCAATGCAGCCAAAAAAAAAAAAAAAAAAAATGTAGGCAGGGTCTGCCCAAACTATAGTTTTAGGTACAAAACCATCTAATGGGAGTTCTTTAATGTGGGACTTTTTGAAGATGACAGGTGAATTTGTGGAGAACCACCAAGCCTACATTCTAGAGTAGAAATGACATACAGTTTTCTCAGCTGGGATTGCCTCCTCAAAAGAGAGCCTGTGACTAGGGGTGGGCAGGGAGCTTACCTGGGGGGGTGAGTTCAAGGACAGGAGTGGGGCCCTGAGAAGAGTCAAGATACACACACAGATGCTCTTACAGGGTGATTTTTCGTGATTCAGCTGCAGGGTTCCCTCTTTGTGGATAAGTCATAATTCATTTAACCACGTTCCTATTGTTCAGTATTTAGGTTTATCCCATTTTTTTCTGTTAAAAAAATATTTTGAAATGTTCCTGTGCATTATCTTTGCAAACATAGCTGATTTCCCTAGGATAAATTGTAAAACTGAAACTGCTGAGTCAAGGATTTTGATGCAGATTGTCAAATTTTCCTACAGAAAGTTATACTAATTTACATGCTTAGAGCAGTGTATGGGAATGCCTATTGCTTCATAAGTGACACATTATTATTGTTTTCATTTTTTCCTGGATAGAAAATGAGATCTCAGTTGCTTATCTCTGATGTGAACATTTTAACTTTGAACAGAACATTTAAAGATGTACTTATTGGCCATTAGAATTTTTTCTTTTATGGATTTCCCTTTCATATCTTTTGTTCTTTTTTCTAGTGAATGTGCCAGAAGATTTTTCATATTTATTTTAACAAATTCTTTGTAATAAGGCTTTTAGCCCTTTGCAAAAAAATGTATATTTTTTCACCAGTTTGTTGCTTATTTTAAAATTTTGTTTATAACTTGATGCATGAAATTTTAGTTTATGATGTAAAATCTGTCAAGTTAAAAATATTTTATGCTTTTCAACTAGAATATGTAAGTACATATTCACCTTATATTCAAGATATTTGCTTTCTCTTATAAATAGCTGTCAAAGTTTTATTTTCTAATCATCTTTCCTTTCTCCACTGATCTGATGTTATCTTTATTATAAACTAAATACATACATTTAAGTTTGTAAAATAATCACAAAATGAGAAATACAGACACTTGAAAATGTTTAGAGAAAACTGTGTAACTCTGATAAATGTGAAACTATAAGTGAAATAAACAGTTTTCTACAAGAACATGAATTTTCAAAGTTAGTTCAAATAGAAGACCTGACCAGATCAATAACCACTTAAGACTTTTAAAAAATTATTTGCCCTTTAATTTTATTTATTTATTTATTTATTTATTTATTTATTTACTTTTGGCTGTGTTGGGTCTTCGTTGCTGCGTGCAGGCTTTCTCTAGTTGCGGCGAGCCAGGGCTGCTCTTTGTTGTGGTGCGCGAGCTTCTCATTGTGGTGGCTTCTCTTGTTGCGGAGCACGGGCTCTAGGCACGCGGGCTTCAGTAGTTGTGGCATGCCGGCTCAGTAGCTGTGGCTTGCGGGCTCTAGAGTGCAGGCTCACTAGTTGTGGTGCACGGGCTTAGTTGCTCTGCGGCATGTGGGATCTTCCTGGACCAGGGCTCGAACCCGTGTCCCCTGCATTGGCAGGTGGATTCTTAACTATTGTGCCACCAGGGAAGTCCCTAATCTGTGACTTTTAAAGAAGGTCACCTTGTCTTTTTTCCTTGAGCTCTGGATCTCATAAGACTTCAGTCAAACTCATAAAAATTCTGGCCTGACCACAGAGAAATGATCAGGCTCCCAGAGAGGGAACTTGAGCGCGACACAAAGAGCTGCATGAAATGTGAGTAAGTGCTCCTTAGCCTTGCTTCTGATTGTATTGCTGCTGTTCAGTGTTCCAGGAAGTTCTTGATTAAAGGGAAAAAAATTACATTTTTTACCAGTGCTTGTTCAACATAGGTTATTTTGACAAGGACATATTTGAGTAATTCTGGGTTATGGAGTGAAAGTGACAAGTTTTATTTATTAGCCTCAATTGGCAGTAAGATACACCACAGTGAATACAGCTCCG
>NW_006788807.1:1569644-1595595 GCF_000442215.2 Lipotes vexillifer | reverse complement strand
TTCATGCGGGGCAGCCGCAGGGAAAGGCTGCACATTCTAAGCACATTCTCAGGGTTCTAACTGTATCATGAAACCAAAGACGTGATAGATGTAGAATTAAGAAAAGAAACATAAGAGATATATATCTTATTCTCCAAGCTCAGCTGTGTAATAGATAAATTTGATTTATTTTGCCAAGATTCAAATTAATATTTCAAGCCTGTTTCTGCCAGAGTGACTTGGAATAGTGTGACTTTTCTTTTCCAGCAAGAACTTATTTTAAGAGATGAGAAGAAAAAGAGAGATGGGAAAAACAATAATGAAAGAGGGGCAAGAGGGTCGTCTTCAGGGCTCAGAGACTCCAGCCCTGGCATAGTCGAGACAGGAAGTGATCAGGAAGTGATCACCTCAAAGTCCACTCCCAGGGCAGAGGGGCTGCCGTGGGGCCTGTAGGTGGTTCGGCCCTGGATGGTCAGAGCAGCACCAGCCAGGATACCCGCCTCTGAAAACTGGCTTCCAACACTCTCCTTTTCCACCTTGACCTCTGCAAGGCGTTGGCTGGCACTAGTGTTCCAGAGAATCTTCCTGGAGGAGCTGAAATTTGATGTTGTGGGTTTATCATTTGACCATACACTGATTATACCCCATCCTGGTGTAGCTCTTAAATATTTTATAGAGTCGTAGGAGGTAAGAGTTAGAAAGGGGCAGTTGCAATTCCACGATTTGCTGTCTCTCTCTTAATTGAGTTGTAGAGATCCCTATCAGTTGAAATCTTACTCAGAACTCCAATCTATAAAAGACAGTGTGAAGTGGGGAGAGGACAGGCAATCCTGACAAGCTAGAAGTTAGGAGACCCAGGTATCCATTTGGTCCAGCCTCCATCACAATTCCCACTTGTTAATAAAGTGCTTTCACACAGCATCACCTTATTTAACTTCTTGTCAATCCTGTGAGAGTTAAGGCAGTGACAATGTTGAATTTGATCTGAAGTTTAAGAAATCCTCCAACATTTTTGTGTTCTGGAAAATGGCTCACTGCAAAGGACCACCTTTCCCCACATGATTTCCCTAAAGGCTTACGAATGCCTCCCTTCTCTACCCGTGACAAGGCTACACGGTCCCTTTCTTTACCATAAATGATTAGCTGGACTGCTTGTCCCCACTGATCATTCGGAACAAAATGTTTGTTAGCCGAACTTTGATTACAGTTCTCTCCTTTCTCCAGGCCCCTGAAGTCTGACCCGCCCTCAGGCCAAAGCAGCAGACAGTCTCTCCTCAGGGTAAAACATTCTCTGATCTACTGTCCCATTACATGGCCCTTTTACCCTGCTTCCCCATGTCTGCTTCTTTCTAGCTTTATTCGTTCCTCTCTCTATAAAAGGGAACTCTTTTTTACCTAACTCTTGAGATGCTTGTAGAGCTTATGGGGTTACAGTGTTTTCCATATTGCAACAGCCCCCCTCATCCTATTACAATAGATGCCCCCCTACAGCTTGCAATAATTCTTACTAGGTTTGGTATTTATTTGACAGTAGGTATTTTGATGCCCATTCCATGGAAAGGAAAGTTGAGGTTTGCAGAAGTTGATGCGTGGCCTGGGTCTGGTGGTCAGATTAATGAAATGTGGCACAGGCTGCATTCATACCCACATCCTCTCCAGACGTCACTTCTGGGGCTTTGTGTACAGCCACGTGGGTTCTTTCTCAGTGCTTTGGCAGGTGGCTTCGCTTGTGTAAACTGAGAAGATTGGAATAGAGGTCCTCCTCAGTTCCGCCAGCTCTGAAATGATGCAGGGACAATACAAAGAGGTCCCGACGCGCAGGGCAGAGCCCAGAATATCCGTGTTCATTGAGAAGACCAGGCCCTCTGACACCTGAGAGCCCTCAGAAAGTGAGCTGTCTTCTCAGAAAACATTCCTGTCGAAAAATAAACATAGAAAGGGAATTATAGGTTCAATAGAGGTAAGGGAGGTGAATTTGCCCATCCAGCCTAAAACCTAAAAATAAAAACTCATTTTCCAAGTTTTCATATTAAAAGAATATATCAAATGAAATCTTGGGGTGTATTTTGGCTTGTTCATATCACTGAGGGCTACATCTGGCTCATTCTGGATGCCTGAAATTATCTTTTGTCTGGCCTGTCAGAGTGTATTATTTCTAAGGAAAATCTGGAGAAAGCTTAAACAGTCTCCAAGTTCTGTGAAGGAGATTTAGGCAGTGCAGCATGGTCCCAAGCCAGCAGCATCGGCATCACTTGGGAACTTGTGAGTAATGCACATTCTCAGGTCCCACCCAGACCTCCTGAACCAGAAATGCTTGAGGGAAGGCCCAGCCTTCTGTGTTTTGACAAGCCCTCCAAGGGATTCACGTGACCCTCCAGGGTGTCCGGGCTTAAGGATGAGCTTTCAGGTCAGGTCTGCCCTAGGTGACAATCCTGAGGGTGAAGGGGACTTTGCTGCCCTAGGTTCCTAATCCTCTGGCAGCTGTGTTCTACAAGGTACCTCATCCTCACCCCCTCTCAATCGCTCTCCCTTCCCAGGTGTTGTTCCTAAGTGTTTTTTCTAGAAGTTTCTGTATTCAAAAAAGGGAAAGAAATCAAAACGTATTGAGTGTCCATGAATGTGCCAGGCACTTGGGCTTGGTACCTTTGATGAGTTATTTATGTAATGTTCACAAAAACCCAAAGAGTAGAAAAACATGTCCCACATTTCATACAGAGGGATATTTGAATTTTGTTAGAGGAACCCTTAAAGACCTAAAAGAATTTATGGCCTGGAAGGATTTCTGTTGTGGAATTTCATGCACTTTATGGAGATGGGAGGAGAGATATTTTTGTTGAGGAGGAAGGCCAGGCTGGCACAGGCACTAAAAGGACGGTGCTTCCAAAGGGCAACGGTCAGTTCACAGCATGTGACTCAGCATTTCCACTCTGGGTTACAGTTCCCGAAGAGACTCCCCCCAGGTCCATAGGAAACAGGAAGGACAATCCTGCAGCGTGGCCCGTGGTGGTGGTAGGGAGGGGGTTAGAGCTGATCTGGATGCCCATCCCTGGGGGAATGCATAGAAAACATGGTAGACTCCCGCTTTTGGGAGGGAAGGTCTGGAGGTGCCGACAGCAACACAGGTGGGGTTCACAGATGTAACACTGCATCAGATATGAGGCGGGGGGTGGGGGTAAGCAAATGGGTGAATGTGGTCAAAAGATACAAACTTCTAGGTATAAAGTAGGTGAAAATGTACAGCATGATGACTAGAGTTAACAACACTGTAGTGCATAGTTGAAAGGTACTAAGGGAGTAGATCTTAAAAGTGCTCATCACAAGAAAAACAAAAGGTGATGGATGGTAACTAAACCTACTGTGGTGATCATCTTGCACTATATACATATATCAAATCATTATGTTACACACCTAAAATTAGTGCAGTGTTAAATGTCAGTTATAGCTCAAATAAAAAAAGTAACTTGTGGGGACTTCTCTGGTGGTGCAGTGGGTAAGACTCCACGCTCCCAATGCAGGGGGCCTGGGTTCGATCCCTGTTTGGGGAACTAGATCCCACAGGCATGCCGCAACTAAGAGTTCACATGCCACAGCTAAGGAGCCAGCGAGCCACAACTAAGGAGCTCGCCTGCCACAACCAAGACCTGGCGCAACCAAATAAATAAAATAAATATTAAAAAAAAAGTGATCTATGGTTCCTGAAGACGTCATAGCCAAATCTCTGTTCTGATAGCATTAATTTAGTGCCTTTTCCTCTCTCTGCCTCAGGGGGGATTTGGGATCTTTTGGCAAGAGCAGAAGAATTCTCCTGCTCTCTCTGCTGGAAGGTCTGTACTGGGCCAGATTGTTCGCTGGCACCAGAGGGACCTTTAAAGTGGCTCATCCAGGCTTTCATTTTGTGAGAGAATAGTTGAGGTCCCAAGAGGATGGATAAGGTGAGTGGCAGAGCTAGATTAGAGCATTAGAGCTAGATTAGTCTTGATTCCTAGTCTGGGGTCATTTCTGGACCCCTCCCCCTATTTTATAATAAAGTCATCTGGAAACCGTTGAGAAAAAAACAGATCCCAGGGCCCCCCTACTGAGCTTTGGATGAGTATGGCTGGGGGAAGGCTCAGGAACCTGTATCTCCCCGAATTTCTCCAGGGATACTGCCATGAAGCTGGGTTTGAAGACCACACTCTCCCACACTCATGTCCATCTGCAAAGGTGCAATAAAGGGAGAAGTCATAAGACTTTGGCCAGTCTGTTGAGCCTGTTTTCTATCAAAGAGCCCAAGGGAATTCTCTTGTGAAAAAATCTACAGGGTACCCCAAACAGGTATAGAGGTTTTTGGAGTCTTCTTATCTTAGAGGTGGTGCATTCCAACTACCAAGGCATCCTCTTCTCTCTTTCCATTTCCCAGGGATGGACAGCCTCCTTGGTGGTGATCAACCTGTGTCCATGCCTTCCTACATTAATTCCTTAGCTAATTATTTATTGAATGGCAACTTGAAGCATACTACACTGGTGCCTGGGAGGCTGCATAGAAAGATGAGATGTGGAACCATCCCTGAAAGCCGTCCAGGCCAGTGGTGGGGTGGGTGGGTGACATGCTCCAACAAGGACAGAATGCTGGGGGACACCAGGGGACCGATGTGCCAAAGTCTCCCTCTGAGGTCCTGGTTTGCAAAATAGCTTTGAGTCTGTCTCAGGTGGTATTTTTATTGCACATTAAGGAATTACAATTGGATACCCTCCATCTTTTTCTGAACAGACCCACAGACACAGTGGCGTTATCCCCATTGTGAGGTGCTTGGAAATTTGTTCACATTTATTTTTGTCTGCCTTTTTGTCTGCCCAAACCACACAGCACAGTTTTACAAGTGGCATAAGGAATATTTCAACCTTGAGATTATGAGGTTATTATGGGTATTCTGAGACCCTCGATCACCCTAAGATGGCTATGATGGGTAAGTTATCAGCTTCTGATTTGGTGTTTGGAGAAAGTCCTCATGACCACTCGTGGTCATCTGCAGGATTGCCTGGCTCGGGTACCTCTCCCTTCTCTCATCACAGCTAACGAAGCGCAGCCTTTTGCACAACCTACCCCATCTTTCTGGCCTCAGTTAATTAGTCTAAGGATGGGCACCTGACCAGGATAGCCCAGTCAGAATCCCCGTGTGGAATTTTTGGACTGGGGACCAAGGGCAATGGGACTGTCTCTCTCTAATTTCTGAAGCAGAGTACCTGCTTAGGGCTCGACACTGTGCTGGGCTCTGAGGCTCTGGCACTGAATGAAAGAGAGGGCCTTCTTTCATGGTGAGTGGTTATAGTCTGGTGGGGGTGGGGAGACAAACACGCAGACAAATAAATATATAAGTGTAAAATATAGCCCAGAATTGGTCAACCATCACAATAATAATAATAATAATAATAATGAAAACTGCTATTATAACAACAACAATAGTGAATATCTACTGAGCACTTACTCTGTACACAATACTTTGCATGTATTAATACGTTTAATTACATGTATTAACTCACCCTAGGAAGTAAATCCTACGATTAATCCCATTTGGGAGAAAGCTCTAGTTTCAGAGAGAGGCAATGGTGAAAACGGTAAAGTAGGGAGACTTCAAGGTGCTGGTTCTACATTTAACAAAGGCGCATATGGTGATTTGGTTCACATAGATGCTGAGGCTGTTCAGTGTTTCCTTGGTTTCATGAGTGAATAATTTCCCCCGGCCTTGGACTTTCACAAACTGAATTTCTGTCACCTGCAACCAAAGACTGCCAAGACATTCTGGAGACTCCTCAGCGTTTGTCGGGTGGCCTCTGCATGTGTGGCAAGAATGGGCCTTGCTGCTATGATGAGGGTGAACTGACAGCACCTCAGCTGCAAGAGTGGTCCACAGTCCAGTAAAGACACTGGGACGTCAGAGAAGGAGACCAGAAATGGACATCTGGCCACGTGACGTGATCTCATCCACCTCCAGTTTGCTTTCCTCTGAGACGGGTATCCCAAACCCATCATATCTCCTCTTTCAACTTTTTAATATTTATTTATTTTTTATTGTGGTAAAAAATACATACCATTATATATACCATCCTAACTATTTTTCAGTACTGTTGGATACATTCACATTGTGTAATAGCCTTCTAGAAATTTTTCATCTTGTAAAACTGAAACACTGTACCCACTGAACCCTAATTCTCCCTTGCTCCTTCCCCTCCCCAGCACACTCCCTCTTTTGTGCAACTGTGACCATCTCATCATCGCCATTACCAAGGTGTATACAGGCCCCCAGGGAGCAGGGCCTCATCTGTCCTGACTCCTGTTGGATCTTCTGATCTCAGCATCCCTTACAATTTTTTAAAAAATTTTTATTATTTTTGGCTGCATTGGGTCTTTGTGGCTGCGTGCAGGCTTTCTCTAGTTGCGGCGAGCGGGGGCTACTCTTTGTTGCGGTGCGTGGGCTTCTCACTGCGGTGGCTTCTCATGTTGCGGAGCACAGGCTTTAGGCGCGAAGGCTTCAGTAGTTGCGGCACATGGGCTTAGTTGCTTCTTGGCATGTGGGATCTTCCCGGGCCAGGGCCCGAACCAATGTCCCCTGTGTTGGCAGATGGATTCTTAACCACTGCACCACCAGGAAAGTCCCTCCAGGATGCCTTTTGCACATGATTCCAAATTAAAAGAAAAAAAATTCCACCAAGACACGTCTGACAGCTGAGCATGGCCTTCCCCCTTCAACACTTGCTTTGAAGCTTTAGTAGCCTGTTTCTCATTCAAGAGTAATGCTGTCTCAATGGAATTAACTTGGCCAAACAAGAACAGAATTTTGCCATTTGCAGCAACATGGATGGACTTGGAGGGCATTATGCTAAGTGAAATAAGTCAAAGAAAGACAAATACTGTATGATAGCACTTACATGTGGAATCTAAAAAATATAGCAAACTAGTGAATAAAACAAAAAAGAAGCAGACTCACAGATATAGAGAACAAACTAACGGTTAACCTGGGGGAGAGGGAAGGGGAGAGGGGCAACATAGGGGTAGGGGAGGAAGAGGTACAAACTATTAGGTATAAAATAAGCTACAAGGATATATTGTACAATACAGGGAATATAGGCAGTATTTTATAATAACTATAAATGGAGTATAACCTTTAAAAGTTGTGAATCACTATGTTGTACACCTGTAACTTACAGAATATTGTACAGCAACTATACTTCAATTAAGAAAAAAAGACTGACACTGTCTGCTAGGTGTGTGCAGGGTGGGGCAGCTGAGAAGGGAGAACCCAGGCTGCCAACCCGGGTTTTTCTCCTTCCTTTAAAAGTGTCGCTAAACCCGCGTCTCTATACCGGGAACGTGAGGTTGTCTGTGGAGCAGGCAGAATGGCCTACGGGTGAGGATCTTGGGCTCTGGAGTCATATCCTGACGAGTCAATGATCAGGACTACAACCTCCAGGGAACCACCTAACCATCCACCTCCATATTCTTCACCTGGAGAATATAGTATTGGTGCTTTCCTCATGGCAGGTGCAGTGAGGATTCAATGAGAAAATACATATGAAATACTGAAATACAGCCTGACTGGCAGAAAGCACTAAAAATGGTAATTATCACTATTACTATACAAGGATAAAAATGAATAAATATTTGGATCTATATGTTCAATGAGGGTAAGTCTCAAAAACATAATGTGTGAAAAAAGCAAAAGAAAGTTGTAGTATTATACGTAAATACAGTCGTAAATACAGTGTGGTATATACTTTATGTCAAATGTAGAACATGAAGCAGCATATTGCACTGCTTATGAATATATATTCAGTAAATCAACACTTGGGCTTTTGTGTGTGTGTGTGTGTGTGTGTGTGTATGTGTGTGTGTGTGTGTGTGCGTGTTAGAAACCATAACAGCACGCCCAGGAAATGTACGTACTATCTTCCAGGTAGTGGTTACCTCTGGTGGTGATGGTGGTGGCGTGTAGGGGGGTGTGTGTCTGTGTGCGTGTGTTAGAAACCATAACAGCATGCCCAGGAAATGTACGTACTATCTTCCAGGTAGTGGTTACCTCTGGTGGTGATGGTGGTGGCGTGTAGGGGGGTGTGTGTCTGTGTGTGCGCGCGCACGCATGCACATAGGCAGAGCAGAGGTGGTGTGCATGCTTGAAATGCTTCATAATTAAAAATGTTGGAGAATGCATTATAAAAACCTGCTCATGAGAAGGCTGTCTTGTTCATCTGTATTCTACTTGGCTGTTCAAACTTTCCTTTTGCTATGCAAGAGAAGTTGCGGTGTGATACCCATCTGATATGTGAATTAATGAGGCTTTTAGGCCTGGGATAGTTCCAGACCGAGGTTCTGTGGCTGGAGTTTGGGGGCAGGGTGGGAGAACAGCTAGGAAACTGGTTTTATGAATTTACATTGTACCTCCTTACATGATCTGGGGAAAGAAAGAGATTTAGAGTGAAACACCACCGACAGTTTGCTTAATCTCTCTCAGTACACTTCCTTCACTATAAAATAGGAATAATAAATCGTATTTTACGAGGTTGCTGTGAGAAGTAAATAAACACAGAACATGGCACTTGGTAAGAATATAAAATACCCAGGGTTCTGACACCCAATTTACGTTCAAAGCTTATATGTGACCAACTTTAGAGAGGAAAGAAATATCCGTCTCCTGCCAGGCTGAAAGATGATTTCTGCAGGGGTCAGAGCAACCAACGAAATCTCACCCCAGCCACCATCCTCCCCAAATCAATAAGTGCATTGAAAACACCAGAAACAAAACATCAAATAAAATCTTTCCAGTTGCTTATGAAACCCCACCTATCTTCCCCTACCTCGTGACGTGTGAGAGCTCTAAGCATCTGTGTAGGGGGGTGGAATGGGGAGCTGGCCCCTTGCTGGGAGGGAGGACAAAGACAAGGCAGGGACCACAGGTGGATTTGGGAAAGGCGTGGGAGGCTCAGCAAAGCCAAGGGAAGGAGGGGTTCAGGTGAGGGAGGGAGGAGCTGTGGGAAGGACAGAGAATATGTGAGTCACCCCACGGGGGGCAAGTAGAAAAAAAGTGAAGGCTGAGTGAGGCTATCTGAGGTCAGGGATGATACAGCTGGATTACAGAGCACGGAGAGGAGAAATATGACCTCCAGTGGTGGATTGGATCTGGGGAGTGCTCTGAGTCTCCTGATCCAGCTTGTGACCTCTGGCTGGACAGCACAAAGGTGTTCTTCCTGTAGAAAGATGTAATTCATCTAGCCATCAGGGAACTAATGTAGTAAGGACAGCAGAATGCCATAAATGAATCTTCAGTAAGGGGGCGATGTGTTCCCCACAACTGGAAAAATCAGAGCTCATTGGTATTGCCAATTCTGCTAATGATTCAGTTCCTCCACTTTGTGACTCTTGTACTCAATAGATTTAAACATTTTAAAAAATAGTCAAGCTCTTTGGTGCCATTTTGAATCATACGTCACCGTTTCAAAAAGCATTTTTGTTACTGATGCTTTTAGCCACAATGGATGGCAAAGGGAAAATGTGTAGACTCCATCAGGAGGCAACTCAATATGGTGGGAAAATAGTGGATTTGAAGTCGGACATACCCAGGCTCATCCATTCATTCATTCAACAAATATTTATGGAACATGTCCTATGTGTTGGGCTTGTAGTATTTACTTTCTGGTGGAGGGTGATGAAAAAGAAAGTAAGAAATGAAAGACAAGATGATTTAAGGTGTGGTAGAGCTGGGAAGAAAGTAAAGGGAGGTGGATCCAGAGTGGCCAGGAAAAGTGGGGGCTTTATAGTGGGTTTACTCTGGGCTGAAGCCTCGCTACAAAGCAGCCGGCCCAGGGGAATGAGCATTTCATGCAGATCATGTAATGAGCTCTCTTTGTTTACTGCTCTATAGGAAGGCACTTAATTTTAGTGTGCCAATCATATTTCTAAACATCTTACTGAATTTTTGTAAAATTTAAATAGTTTGAAGTGGACTCTATTGAGTTTTCTAGGTAGATAAATATATAACTGAAAGTATTAATTACTTGTCTCTCCTCCCCCTTTTAAAAATTGATTAGCTTGAATCCCCAAGGATAATTTTGCATAGTAGTAGTGACAGCTGGCATCTTTTCTTTGTTTCTATTTTAATGGAATTGCTTATGATGTTTCCACATTTAGTGTGGTGTCTGTTGAAATGCTCTGGTAAATATCTTTCTCATTTTGGTTTATGAAGAATTAGTTTTTTTCTAATATTTTTTCTGGCATCTATGGCAGTTGTTACAGTTTTTTCTTCTTTAATCTGTGAATGTAGTAATTTACGTGAATGCTTTTCTGATATTGAAGAATATTTACTTTCCTTGGGTAACTCTGTTATGATCATTTTGTCTTAATATGTATTCAGTATGCTGATATTTTATATAAAATTTCTCCAGTCCATATTCATAAGTGAGATTGGCTTATGACTTTGCCCTTCCTTTGCAACCATTTTATGGTTTATGCATTAAAAGTTGTACTTGTCTTATTTGAGTTGGGTAGATGCTCTGGAATAAAGCATTTAAGATGGGAATTATCTGTTCTTAAAAGTCTAGTGGAATACTCCTGGATCTGTTGCCTTTCTGGGGAATAGGTCTTTCACTACAGTGACATTTTCTTCTATAATTACTGATCTATTCAGATTTTCTAATTTTCCTGTCAAGTGTGATGATTCATATTTTTCTACTTTATGTTGTATCAATTATGAATATAACTTTGTATGTAGTATTTTCTTATTTTTATGTTTTCTATATTTGTCAGTTAGCTTTTTCCTATGGGTGTATATTTCCTCTCTCTCTCCTTCTCTTTCTCTGTCTGTCTTAGTTATACTTGCCAAAGATTCATCTATTTTATTAGTCTTCAAAATTTACATTTTTAATTATCTTAATCAACTATATTGCATTTTTGTTTTGTATTTGTCAGGGTTTTTCAGAGAAAATATATAAAATATGAACAGATATAGATATAGATAGATTTATTATAGAAATTAGCTGAGATTATGGAGGGTGAGAAGTACCATGACCTGATGTCTGTGAGCTGGAGAACGAGGAAAGCTGAGGGTGTAATTCAGTTTGAGTGTAAAGGCCTGAGAACCGGAATCACCAAGGTCCGAGGGCAGGAGAAGGTGGACGTCCCAGCTCAATGGAGAGCAAATTCACCTTTCCTTGGTCTTCTTCTTTCTATTCAGACCCTCAAACGATTGGATGGTGCCCACCCACATTGGTGAGAGTGGCTCTCTTCACTCAGTCTACTGATTCAAATGCTAAAATAATGTTTTACCAGCTATCTGGGCATCCTTTATCTCAGTCAAGTTGACACATAAAATTAGCCATCACAGTATCTTATTATTTTCTGCTTTTATCTTTATTATTTTCTACCTCTACTCTCTTTGTTGTTCTTTTTTTTTTTTTTTCGCGGTACACAGGCCTCTCACTGTTATGGCCTCTCCCGTTGTGGAGCACAGGCTCTTGATGCGCAGGCTCAGTGGCCATGGCTCACGGGCCTAGCTGCTCTGCGGCATGTGGGATCTTCCCGGACCTGGGCACGAACCGGTGTCCCCTGCATCGGCAGGCGGACTCTCAACCACTGCGCCACCAGGGAAGCCCTGTTGTTCTTTTTTTCTGCCTTCTAATGTTGATGAAGAAATCATATTCCACACCAAGCCACAAAACCTACTAACAAAAAAGTCAATAAACTAAGTGGTCTGAATGTTCTACTGAATAAATTTCATGACCAATTTCAAATGTCTTAGATTGGACCCATTTAGAAAAGAAAACTGTGATTTGATGTTAGCTGTATATAAAATTCTATGATTTAATTATTTTCCATCAACACTTGGAAGGTATTAATCTACTGTCATCTTGCATTTGGTTGTTGATCTGCCTGAATATGGACCAGCTTTGGTGACTTGCTTGTAATGAATAGAAGCTGATGTTGCTTAGCTCTTTTATTACCTTAATAAAAGTGATACAGCCTACCTCTGACCTCTCTCAGGGTGCTTGCTCTTGGAACCCAGCCACCATGCTGTGAGGAAGCCCAGGGCATGTGATGAGGCCGTACACAGCATTCCAGCAGATAGCACCAAACTGAGGTCCCAGCCAACAGCAGCCACCAGGAGAGTAAGGAAGCCTTTAAGATGCCTGCAGCGCAGCCATTGTCTGACTATGTGAAAACCACCTAGTTAAGCCCAGTTGACCCCCCAGAAATCATGAGTTGGGCCTCCCAGCTCTGCCACTGACTAGCTGTATGACTTCGGACAGATTATACAACTTAAAATGGTGCTAGTAATACCTACACCAGAGGGTTGTTCTGAGAATTAATCAAAATAATACCTCTCCAAGGTAGTATTGTTAGGCTTATTTTACCCATGAGAACAGGTACCAGGAAAGGTCAGTTAATTTATGCAAAGTCAGTCAAACATATAATAAGAGACAGAATGTGAGTTTGAACTTAAATCTGACTCCAAAACCGATTCTCTTTACCATTATTCAATTTCATTACTAAAAACATCACCATAGCAACTCATTAACCCACCTAGTCTCACACAAGGTCCTAAGGAAACAATACCATCCCTTTGCGTGTCGAGGTTTGTTTTAAATCAGACTAGGCAACAGGCAAAGTTGCAATGCCATTTAAAGCAAAAGAGAAAAACATTCGTACCATAGGTTTTGAATACCTGAGCACATCACACTGTGCCAGTGTGAGGGAGAACAGCAAGTTCTTTTTGGCCTCACTTTCTCATAATGCTGTTTTGGGGAAATGATTTTTACCAAAATAGCATGCCATGTATGAATCTTGTTCAAATGCCAGAGTCGCTCTTGGAACCAGAACGTAGTTATATTGTGTCTATTTGTAGAGGTTTCCAGCACATGGTAACGAGGTAAAGGAGCTGGGTAACAGAGGGGTGTGGTGGGGTGAGCAGAGTCTTCATGCAGGAGTAGATTTGCATGTGAATCTCATACATCAGCCTGGGTTCAAATGACGTCACAAAGTATAAAGATGATCAACACCAACAGCAAAAGTCATACTGCATCTGAACGTACACCTTGGAAGCACTGTTATGAATTCAAAAGATAATGTCAAGGCTCTACCTTTGTCACGTGGAGAAATAGTGAGAACTTGTTTTAGAAAGGGAAGCTGTGTTTCAGAGTCTCTGCTTTACCAGTGATATGCTGCTGACAAGTTGATTTACCTCCCCATCAGTGTCATCATCAGTTACTTTGTTGAGCACTTAATATACTTAATATGTAAGAAAGTTACTATGTAATTTACTTACTGTGAAACAGGAGAATTCTTAATACTTTTCATATATTGTCTCCTTTGATTCTCGGAACAAAGTGTGTTGTAAATACTTTTTAATGCACGTTCTACAAATGAAGAAATTGAGGCTCAGAGAAGCAAATTCAGCTGCCAGGGTAGGAAATTTGGTATGTGCAAGGAGATGAAGTTCAAATCCAGAGCCTATGTTCTTAACTGCTCAGCTATTTATTAGTGTTATTAATATTAGCATTATCATTATTTTAAAAATTTTAGGGCTTCCCTGGTGGCGCAGTGGTTGAGAATCTGCCTGCCAATGCAGGGGACACGGGTTTGAGCCCTGGTCTGGGAAGATCCCACATGCCACGGAGCAGCTAGGCCCATGAGCCACAACTACTGAGCCTGCGCATCTGGAGCCTATGCTCCGCAACAAGAGAGGCTGCGACAGTGAGAGGCCCGCGCACTGCGATGAAGAGTGGCCCCCGCTCGCCGCAACTAGAGAACGCCCTCGCACAGAAATGAAGACCCAACACACCCAAAAATGAATAAATAAATAAATTTTAAAAAAAGTTAAAAATTACATATTTTTAAATTTTTTGGCCGCGTCGTGCACTGTGTGGGATCTTAGTTCCCTGACCACGGATTGAAGCCACACCCCCTGCATTGGAAGCATAGAGTCTTAACCACTGGATCACCAGGGAAGTCCCAGCATTATCATTATTAATTATAAATATCATTTACTTATATATGTGCCAGGCTAGATGCAAAGCCTTGACCAACGCAAAGGGACAAAAGAGAGTGAAAAGGAGATGATTTTCCTTAGTGTGTGAGTCAATGTTACCTAATTCCTTGCCTCTTTCCTTACTATTCCTTCGTGAATCCTTTGGGTTCCTTGTTATAACATTTAAACTCATGCGTTCACAGAAATCTAGAACTGTGCCTTTTCTACTAGCTCCTTAATTTAACAGATGAGATCTGAACATCTGTATATCATGAGGACTGTGCTCTCTGTCCTCTGGTGGCGGGAGTGAAATTACTCAGAATTATTTTCATATACCAGGCTCTGTGCCCCTGACTCACTGTGTGACCCTGGCCAAGGTGTCTAATCTCACGGGGCCTTAGTTTTCTTATCCATGTGAGGTTGGTCTGTGACATCTTAGATTCTTCATAGCCATTGTCTGGGTGGAATGTCTGTGTTGTGGCCATTTTATCCCAATATCAGGAGATAAAGCACCCGCTTATACAAAGATTTCATTTTTCTGTAAGTCCAGTCAGACTGTACTGTCCTAACCAGTGCTTCCCAAAATATGGGTTAAGATCACCCACTGAGAGTTCTTAGTATAAAAGAGAAAGGGACAGGAATTAAATGACATGGAATCACATATTTCTCTTTTGGTCTTTCTACCTTCATCAAGATGAAGGTCTCACTTTGAAGGTAATGTGTCTTTATCACTCCTCTAGCACTTACCTCTCTTTTCTAAAAAAGAACCTTCCCAGACAACATATCTAGCCAAATTGTAGTAACATTCTTTAGTGTTTTCATTGTATCTGTTTTTGGTTAACTTCTATTTGTGTCAAGGGAATTTTTTGTCTATTTGCACAGTGCTACAGAGACTATTTAAAAATTAAGTTATTTAAATAGAAAAGTTGCTTTAGAGAAAAATGTTGAATACCTAATAGTCAGGATATTTATTGGTTATTTATTGCTATATCACAAACCACCCCAAAAGTCAGTGGTTCAAACTAGAACCATTTCATTTATCCTATAACGTGGGTGGGCAATTTTGGCTAGACTCAGCTGAGTGGTTGCTCTGGTACCAGCTGATTCTCTCATTATTTGCAGTGAGTTGAATCCCATGGATTCCTTCTCAAAATAGTGTTCTTAGAGGCATAAAATAGATAGAATTACAAAGGAAACCAATTATGTTGAAATACAAGTGTCAAGACATTGCAAATTTTTTTATATCGCAGTGTATGGATTCTTTATTAACACATGGAGTACCAAGATCCAGTGGCCGGTCAGTTAACTGCTATAATTTTGAATAGTGGTGAATGTAAACAATATTTTGAGATCTCTGCAAAAACTTTAATGTGGTATATCTATTATTTCTATTGGTTCCAAAGTCACGGATTCTAACAATATGACTGTCATCTGTTGCCTAAATTCATGACAGAAATAAATGTTAAATATCATTTCAGAAGATGTGAAAAAAAAGATGCAGATTCCTTTTATCCATTCAAGTTCATTATTCTCCTCTTTGTAAATGGGGAAATCTGCTTATGGGTTATGGCTGCACTCTTCTTCTTTCCTTAAGAAAAGCAGAGGTGTGAGTGTCAAAAATCTGGGGACATAGTGATTCCATTTTGATGAATACATGTTCTTTCAAATTTTTGTTGGCTGTTATTACTTGGGGTTTTTAATGGGCTCTGTGTTGTCTTCCAGTGTCTAGCATAACAAAATGTTCTTCCTAACTCAGATGTGAGGTTCTTTGGCATTCTGCTAAAGCTCCAGGGAGCTCTCTTTGACCCTTCTCTTATTTTCATAGGACTTACATGAGCCTTCCTCGACATTATATTTCCAAAGCATTCTCTGATGCTTGAGATAAGTGTCTGCCATTCTAACATATTTGTAGTTGGTAGCCTGAGGATGAAGATTGTTGCGGGGTGGGGCGTGGGGAGGAGTGAGACCAGGAAGTACATAAATAGGGGGGGGATGAAGAATGAGATGAAAACCCAGTTCTTCTGGGATGACAAAGATGTTTTCTGGTCAGTGTTTAGGGGAAACGTTGGAGGGGCCGGGTGTTAGGGCTGCTGATGCAAACCCAGAAAGCAGCTATGTTTCATCCTATTCCTCTGCCTTTTCTGGGTAATTCTCTAAGTATCGTGGGGGACATCACAAAAACATCTAAGGAATGAAAAAAGCCTGAAATAACCGATCCCTCTTTTCAAAGGATTTTAGTAGGTATTTATCATGCTTTGCTATGTGGGATTCATTAGGGTGTGGAGACCGTTTATGCCAGGGCATCTGACTCCTATATTACTGTTGAACTGTTTGCAATATACAAGAGTATTTCCACTTGGAGTAGACTTAGGTAGTGAAAATATAAGAATTTTAAAAAGCAAAAGACTGTGCTCATTATCTATAGCTGATGACCAGTATTGACTAGGAGGTTTTTTTAATCTCCTCGGTAAAGCTGCAAACAGAACTCTCTGCAGAAGGAAGAGTGATACTACAAATACAAAGACATATAGCCAAGCAAGTCAGCCAAGAACACTGTTATTTTGGGGCTAATTGAGAATGCAGAGGTTCCAGTGGCTCTCATAGGGATTTAAAAAAAATGGAACTAGCATTTTCTCCGTGCAGGATTAAATAAAGAATGGTACCTGACTAATTCAGCGTCAAAACTAAAGAATCATTTGTACTCAGTAGACTAGTTTTTTCTACTGTGTCATCAAACACCCATGATTCATGCAAAGCATTGCTTGTTTTACTTGTTCATCTTTTAGATTGCATAATTAATAAATGTTTGTTGCAAAAACCCCACAAACAATACAAGTAAAAAGAGAAAATTCTTTCCCCCTACCAATCTCATCCTTCAAGATAATAGCCTTTAACAACTTAGTATGTACACTTCCTTCCTAGATTTCTTTCTCTCCCTCTTTTTTTTTTTTTTAATAAATCTATTTATTTATTTTTGGCTACGTCGGGTCTTTGTTGCTGCAGGCAGGCTTTCTCTAGTTGCGGCGAGCGGGGCCACTCTTCATTGCGGTGCATGGGCTTCTCATTGCAGTGGCTTCTCTTGTTGTGGAGCACGGGCTCTAGGCGCGAGGGCTTCAGTAGTTGTGGCACTCGGGCTCAGTAGTTGTGGCTCGTGGGCTCTAGGGCGCAGGCCCAGTAGTTGTGGCGCACAGGCTTAGTTGCTCTGCGGAATGTGGGATCTTCCCAGACCAGGGCTCAAACCCATGTCCCCTGCATTGGCAGGCGGATTCTTTTTTTAAATTTTTTAAATTTAACATCTTTATTGGAATATAATTGCTTTACAGAGTTGTGTTAGTCTCTGCTGTATAACAAAGTGAATCAGCTATATGTATACATATATATCCCCATATCTCCTCCCTCTTGCGTCTCCCTCTATCCTCCCTATCCCACCCCTCTAGGTGGTCACAAAGCACCAAGCTGATCTCCCTGTGCTATGCAGCTGCTTCCCACTAGCTATCTGTTTTACATTTGGTAGTGTATATGTCAGTGCTACTCTCTTACTTCGTCCCAGCTTACCCTTCCCCCTCCCTGTGTCCTCAAGTCCATTCTCTACATCTTTATTCCTGTTGGCAGCCAGACTCTTAACCACTGTGCCACCAGGGAAGTCCCTCTAGATTTCTAAATGTGCATATCCACATACAAGTGTATATTCATGTACAAGCAAAATAGGATTATTCTATACATTAGTTCTGAACCTTGCTTATTTCACTTAAAATAACCGTCTTCCATCTCTTCACGTCTATATTAGAGCGAAACTCCTATTTTTTTTTTTACAATTGTGCTATGTGAAATTCCATTGTACGGCTGCCCTATGTGGACTATTTGTTTAATAGTCTCCTAATGTCTGGCATCTAGGTTGTTTCCCACTCAACAAATATTAACTGAAAGCTTGTTATTCTCTAGAGATGCCACAGGAGTACAAGATATATAGATATATAAGGAGCTACCTCTTCTCTTGAGGAATTTTAGACTGAATATGTGAGTCAGATAGACTGTGTAACAAATAGCCTTCACATTTCAGCAGAAGATACTAAGAATTCCAATGTCGTAGAATCTAATGGCAAACCGAACGAAAATAGTCCCTCCAAAGAAAGACATTGTACAAGAGTATTATATTTTTACAAGAGCATTTTATTGGTAGAAAATCCAACATATCAAAACAGAATGGTTAAAGGGCAATTATGGCACAGAATAAAGGCTTTTTCTTACAAAATGTTTGATTTGTTAAGTACCCTTCTAATACTTAACTCTTGATTTTTGTACCAACAGCTATTTGATATGGTTAAGGGGAACTGCCAAGTAAACAGAAGCTTGAATATTAGGAATCCATGAAGGTTGGAATTCTAGCTCTTTCTCTTGAAATGTTTAAGTGAAGAAGTATAATTCAGTATGTTTAAAAGGGCTTTTCAAAACCTAGGATGTCAGGAAATTTTAGTTCCACTTCAGATCATCCCAGTCTCATCTGTCTCCAAGACTCCTGGCCATTTTTCTCTCCAGCTTTCACTTTGGAGACAAACTTCATGCAGGTTCTCACAATTGCCATGACCTCACGTGATACTGAGCAAGAATTACCTGACAGCAGCTTGTCTCAAGCCCACAGCTTGAGCCTCTTGTCTTCAACACAGGGCTTCCCTGTTGACACTGAGACTTAAGATACATCGGGACCTGCTTGGAACTCATAGCGATACATACCAAAGTGCAGAGGAATTAATGCCCCAGGGGATAAACCTTCGATCAGTGGGAACTGAGAGTTAGTGGATAAATTTTCCTCCCTCTTGCTTCACACCTCACCTCCTCCCCACGGACTGTCTTAAGATGCAATAGCCCTTATGGCCTCTCGGAAGATGGTCCCTTGAAGTGATGCAATTAGTTGGCCTTAATATGAAACATTGGCCATCTCTGTGGTGCACCCCTCATATTTGCTCTTCCCTGACCCCTTCCCTTTCCCTCACTTCTGCTTCTCTGGGATTGTACTCCCTAATAAAAGAGTTCAGATAAGCTATTGGCTCAGCCACTGTTTTCTGGAGAATTCAGGCTAAGACAACACAGTCTTAACAAGCGAGATAGAGCTGGATATACTACACTGTGTGTGCTCATTACCTCATTTATAGCTACCCATTACTGAGCACCTAAGTGCCCAAAGTTTTTTCAAACTGCTTTATATGCCATCGAATAACCCCCCATGAGGAGATTATTACTATTAATAGCAGTTTTTATTCTACAGGAAAGAAAACTAAGGCTTGGAAAGTACCTTGCTCTAGGCTGTATCAGATCACTTTCTAATTTTGCAGTTATTGCAGTTGGTGGAGACTCGGGGAGCCAGATGGTGCCCATCTCTACTTGATAATTCAGGTCCTCTTTGATGTCAAGTTTCCTCATTCCTTAAGCCCTCAAATATATGTATCAAGTATGTAAAAATGTGGTCACTGAACAAGAAAGACAGACTTTGGACTCAGAATTATATGCATGAGGCAACACAGCAGAGGTGCCAACTCAGAGAGGCCCCTATGTGCGTCCAATCAGAAAGGCTAGGCTCGGCCAACATGGGACGCTGTTGTTCATGGCACGACTCAGCTATGGCTTCAGCTTTCACACCTCGGGGATGAATAAGGGTAGCACAGTTTCTCTGCTAAAATCGTCCCCGACTTCTCAGAGTGCCACTCGGGAAAGAGGATGGAGGGCTCTGCAACCAGGATCTCTAATTCCCGCCGTTCTCGCTGCCTCATCGCACTCTCTGCTCCTGTCCTGTCTCCCTTAACCTGGGCTCAATCCCATCCAAAATTTGGCGCAAGAGAGTCCCCCTATCCAACTGATTGGCAGCCTGACTCCCAGCCTCCCCAGGGCCACCACACTGCTTAGCAATTATTTTCTCAGTCTCAGTGCCCCCCTCCTTTATTCCATATTACACAGCAGTTGTTCCAAGCATTTACTACTCTTCCACCTTCTCTCAAATGGTTGTCCCCATGCCACTCTCAAGAGAAGGAAGGTGAGAGCTCTTTACCATATGCCCCACAAAACTACACTCACCTAGCCCTTCACGTAGTCCTCCCCATTTCTGTCAACTCAGTCCACGATGCTCTCTCTGGTGCTCCGTGCCCTGGTGGGATTCAGGAAGAAACTCCAGACCTCCATGATGGGCTCCCAGGTCTGAGGCTGGGCATGGAGTAACAGCTTTCCCTCCCCTCTTTCCATATGATACAAAATATAGAAGGAAAAACATCATAGGACTTTGGTCGTAATCCTTTAAAAAAGGCTTAGCTAGCTTTTTGTGCATGTGTGAATCTTACTTATAAAAGCCATTTTGACAGCAGTCACTTATGTATATGGATTCCTATGGAAGAGATGGACACTGAGGTCAGGTCACTTCAACCTTTGTCATACCTGGGGAGGTGGGGACCCAGAAATGGGAGAGGGAAGCATCTGGTTTTATTTTAATTAACCACAGAAGTTCTATAAAATCTTGTAAAAGTCATGATCTCTTGAATCACAGCAAAGTACCCTCCCCAACCTGTTCATTCCTGAGCGCATCATATCAGCAGTCCTGCTGGTAGCACATGTATTGTCCTGGTGGAAACAAATTTAAATTAAGCTTGGTCATGAGCGTGTGTCTGTGGCACTGCTCTTGGATTATTAAAATAAAATTCAGGTCAGAGAAAGCAAAAGCCCTTTTCACAGAGCTAAATTACTTTTGCTCTATACCAAGTTCAATTAAAGAAACAACTTTCTCTTTTTGGCAGTTTTCTCAATTGTTTTTCCTACCTCTCCGGTCTACTTCCACCAATCCTTCTACTCTATAATCAAACACGAGAAAATATAAACAGTAAAATTTCGCTAATGTGGTTTAAAAGGAAAAGATTGGTTTAAAAAAGTTTTCACTGGACTTGGCAAAAATACAATAGAATGCTTTCAAATGGGCTGAGAGAGCACCATTTCATTCAGTGTCTATATCACATCTTCTTAAACCAATTGTGTGTTGATGGGCACCTGGGGGTTTTCCATGTCTTGGCTATTGTAAATAATGCTGCTATGAACATTGGGGTGCATGTATCTTTTCAAATTGAAGTTTTTATCTTTTCTGGATATATGCCCAGGAGTGGGATTGCTGGATCATATGGTAGTTCTATTTTTAGTTTTTTAAGCAACCTCCATACTGTTCTCCATAGTGGCTGCACCAATTTACATTTCCACCAACAGTGTAGGAGCGTTCTCTTTTCTCCACAGTGTTTCTCTCCAGTGTTTATTATTTGTAGACTTTTTGATGATGGCCATTCTGACCAGTGTGAGGTGATATACCTCATTGTAGTTTTGATTTGCATTTCTCTAATAATTAACAGTGTCGAGCATCTTTTTATGTGACTGTTGGTAATCTATGTGTCATTTTTTAAAAAAATTTTTATTTATTTTATTGATTGATTGACTGCATTGGGTCTTTGTTGCTGTGCACGGGCTTTCTCTAGTTGTGGTGAGCTGGGGCTACTCTTCACTGGGGTGCGTGGGCTTCTCATTGCGGTGGCTTCTCTTGTTGCCGGAGCACGGGCTCTAGAGCGCAGGCTCAGTAGTTGCGGCGCACGGGCTTAGTTGCTCCGCGGCATGTGGGATCTTCCCGGACCAGGGCTCGAACCCATGTCCCCTGCGTTGGTAGGCAGATTCTTAACCACTGCGTCACCAGGGAAGCCCTATGTGTCATCTTTGAAGAAAGTTTTCTGTCCATTTTTGGATTGAGTTGTTTGTTTGCATATTGAGTTGTATGAGCTATTTGCATATTTTAGATATTGACCTCTTGTCAGTTTCATGTTTGCAAATATTTTCTCCCATTCTGTGGGTTGTCTTTTCATTTTGTCTGTGGTTTCCTTTGCTGTGCAAGAGCTTTTAAGTTTGATTAGGTCTCATATGTTTATTTTTGGTTTTACTTCTTTTGCCTTGGGAGACTGATCTAAGAAAATATTACTACAATTTATGTCTGAGGATGTTTTGCCTATGTTCTCTTCTAGGAATTTTGTGGTGTCTTGTCTTATATTTAGGTCTTTAAACCATTTTGAGTTTATTTTTGTATATGGTATGAGAGAGTGTTCTAATTTCATTGATTTACATGTAGCTGTCCAGCTTTCCAGATACCCTTGCTGAAGAGACTGTCTTTTCTCCATTATATATTCTTGACTTTTTTGTTGTAGAATAATTGACATAGGTGTGTGGGTTTATTTCTGGACTCTCTATTCTGTTCCATTGACCTACATGTCTGTTTTTGTGCCCTTTTGACTACTGTAGCTTTGTGGTATTGTCTGAAGTCTGGAAGGGTTATGCCTCCAGCTTTGTTCTTTTTCCTCAGGGTTGCTTTGGCAATTCTCCGTCTTTTGTGGTTCCATCTAAATTTTAGTACTATTTGTTCTAGTTCTGTGAAAAATGTCAAAGGTATTTTGATAGAGATCACATTAAATCTGTAGATTGCTTTGGGTAGTATGGCCATTTTAACAGCATTAATTCTTCCAATCCAAGAGCATGGGATGTCTTTCCATTTTTTTGAATCATCTTCAATTTCCTCTATCAGTGTTTTATAGTTTTCAGCATATAGGTCTTTCACCTCCTTGGTTAGGTTTATTCATGGGTATTTTGTGTTTCTGATGCAATTGTAAGTGGGATTGCTTCTTTACTTCCTCTTTCTGATATTTCATTGCAATGAAATGCAACAGATTGCTGTATGTCAATCTTGTATCCTGCTACTTTGCTGAATTCATTTATTAGTTCTAATAGTTTTTGTGTGCAGTCTTTAGGGTTCTCTATATAGAGTATCATGTCACCTGCAAATAGTGACCTATTTATCTCTTCACTTCCAATTTGGATAATTTTTATTTCTTTTTCTTTTCCAATTGCTGTGGCTAGGACTTCCAGTACTATGTTGAATAGAAGTGGTGAGAATGGGCATCCTTGTGTTGTTCCAGAATTTAGTGGGAAGGCTTTCAGCTTTTCACTATTGAGCATTATGTTGGCTGTGGGTTTGTCATAAATAGCTTCTAGTATGCTGAGATACGTTCCCTCTGTACCCACTTTGGTAAGAGGTTTTATCATGAATGGATGTTGAACTTTATCAAATGCTTTTTCTGCTTCTACTGAGATGATCATGTGGTTTTTGTCTTTTCTTTTGTTGATGTGGCATATCATCACATTGATTGACTTGTGTATGTTGAACCATCCTTGTGACCCTGGGATGAATCCAACTTGATCACGGTGTATGATCCTTTTTATGTGTTTTTGGATTTGGTTTGTTAATATTTTGTTGAGGATTTTTGCATTTGTATTCATCAAAGATATTAGCCTGTAATTTTCTTTTTTTTTTGTAGTGTTTTTGTCTGGTTTGGTATCAGGGAATTTATTGGAAGGATGCAGTCCAGCTCGTAGGATGAAGAAAGATGAAGAACTGGGTTTGAAACAAGTAAGACCCAGGGAATTCAGAGTGCTTCCTCAGCAAGACCACCTCCCCAGCCTCACGGGGATAAAAAAACTGGAGGAATTGAACTGTAGCAATTTTTACTACTTGCATTACTCAACTCGAGTTTCAAAGTTTGAGAATGAAGGGATAAATTGGCCAACATCAGGACATAAAGTATGCCTGTGGATGTACCAAGAAAGTAAAAGGAAGGATGTAGCAGGAGCCCACAACTATTGCTGTGTGTGTGCAAGCACTTGGGTTTGCTGTCCCACTAAGACTGCACAGAGTGGAGGGGAGTTAATTACCCTGAGGAAACTGAGGCAGTCAGGAAAGGCAAATGAGGGCTGGTCTGAGTAAATGCCAACAGTCCCTTATACTCCAGTGGCATTAGAAAGGATTCATTCTACATACTTCAATTGCAGTTGGATCCTAAAACCCACTCTAGCTTCATGTACTAAAGTTATCAAGAAAAATGTGTTCTTTCGGCTTGTCCTTTAGTTCTTCAGACAGAAACCAAAACCACAGTGTCTGAGAGAGCTAAAGAGATCATAGATGCACACAAGAAAACCTGACTTTCTTATGGAAACTTGACCCTGGGGAGTAGCCAGTGGTGACAGCAGCATCAGCCTATTGGCTGCTGTACATAATCTTGACTCTAGGCCCCAGTTCCCTGATTTGCAGTTAAAACTCTTTGACTGAGAGGGATAATCTCTGACTTTCAAGCAAATCACAGATATATTCTATTCTGCAGTGTGTGGGACTGAACTTAGAGTTGTGAGGATTTCATAACGTTGATTGTATGTGGAATGTAGTGCATAGCATAGGTTTTCTCATATCTGAGGGAATTTAGGTTTGAGACCCCTGAGAACCGGGATGGACTAGATGACTTTTGAATATGTGATCCTATCATGTTTTAAGACAAAAGGACAAAGTAAGAGCATGTTTCTGTCCTACAAAATGATTTTGTTGCCTCTAGTTACAGAAGCTCATAACTGGGCTTTGTTAAGTCTAAGGAAAAACATAAATAAATAAAAATAACTAACATAGAAGGAATGTCCTTGTGCACAGATGTAAAAAGTTCTATTGTTATCCTCCTTCTTTTTAGAAAAAATTTTCTTTTTTTAAAGTGTTTGACAAAATAATTTCAGATTTACAGAAAACTTGCAAATATAGTTCAGAGAGTTCCCATAAGCCCTTCATCCAGCTTTCCCTAATGTTGGCATCTTACAGGGGTCTGCTACAGTTATAAAAGTCAAGAAATTAACCTTGATATAACCTACAGACCTTATTTGAATGCTACCAGTTTTCCCATTAATGACATTTTTCTGGTCTAGCATCTAATCCCACATTGCAATTAGTTGCTGTATCTTTAGTCTTCTCCCATCTATGACAGTTTTTCTTTCTTTTTCATGGCCTTGGAACTTTTGAAGGATATTGATCAGTTATTTCATGGAGTATCCTTCAATTTGAGTTTTTCCAATGTTTCTCTCAGAATTAGAGTTAGGCTGTGCATTTGTTATGGACTGAATGTTTGTGTCCCCCGAAATTCATTTGTTGAAATCTTAATCCCCAATGTGGTGATACTTGTGTGTACTTTGCCCTTTCAGTGTATTGTACTGAGGAAACATGGTGTCAACCTGTCTTATCTCTGGCAGAGGTTTACTTGATTGCTTGATGAAGGTGCTGTCTACAGAGTTTCTTCATTGTAGATCCTCCTATTTTCCCTTTGGTAAAATGCTGTAAGAACATACTTTGAGACGATGTAAATATTCTTGTTGTTCATCATACTTTCATCTGTTAACTTCAGAACCCATCGAAGATTCTGTCAACAATTATCACTGTGGTGTCTACCTAAGATGATTTTCCATTTTAATCATGTCCTCTACGTTTTCAATGTTTGTCAGTTGGAATTTGACTCTGAGGCAGAATTTAGCAAGTATGTTCTAAATGTCTGTGCTGTGAGGGCAGCAGGTCAGGGAACCAGCCTTCCTTCTGTTCTTGGAGGGTTCAGTGCTGGTCAGTTAAGCTCTCATTGGCTGTTTGATCCCCAAAACAGCAGCTGCAGAGGGAGGAGGAGAGAATCCGCTTCCCTGGGCTCTTTGCTGCCCTCTGAGTTCACTCCTGCTGTTCCTTACACCGGTTGCCCTCTGCCTCCCCTTCTAATTGTTCTTACTGGCCTCAGCTCTGGTAAAGACTTAGTGGGGAGTTTCTTATTCTTCTTCCTCCACAACCTTAGCACTTCTCCCGGCTGGCTCTGTCACAGTAAAGAATATGCTGTCCTAAAACAGCCAGATTTTCTTGTACGTTCCCCAGCACACTGTGAGTAAAGACCCCACTGTTTAGTCCAGATTTCTGAGCTGTTGGGCAGCACCTGACAAACATGACTTCCCTGTGGAGGATCTGATAGAGAAGGAATGAAAGTAACATAGAGTATTTGTCACAAAACCCTTCCTTACATTTAACATTTTTTTTTCTTTCTTTTTTTTTTTTTTTTTTTTTTTTTTTTTTTTTGTGGGTT
>NW_006788807.1:1568403-1569492 GCF_000442215.2 Lipotes vexillifer | reverse complement strand
TTCCCGAAACGGGGCACGAACCCGCGTCTCCTGCATCGGCAGGCGGACTCTCAAGCACTGCGCCACCAGGGAAGCCCACATTTAACATTTAAAAAAATATTTTAAGGTATAATTTGTATACAGTAAAATTCATTTTTTTGGTGTACCATTCTATGAATTTTGACAAATGTATATACTCTCAGGTAATCATTACCACATCAAGAGATAGAAATCTCACATCCCCTCAAAAAGTTCCCTTGTGTCCTCTGTAGTCATCCATCCCCACCCCCACCCTTAGCCCCTGGCAAACACTCATCTATTCTCTGTTCTTTTAGTCTTGCCTTTTCCAGAATGTCATATAAATGGAATTATAAAATATGTAGCCTTTAGAATTTGACTTCTCTCACTTACCATAACACTTGTGAAATTCATTCCTGTTATTGTTGCTGTGAGGACTTCAGTTCTTTTTATTATTGAGAAGTATTCCATTTTATAGGTTTATCACAGATTGTTCATTCACCAGCCACTGGACATCGAGTTGTGTTCCGTTTGGGGGGTTATGAATAAGCTACCACAAACATTCATGAACTAGCTTTTGTGTGGACTTAGGTCTTCATTTCCCTTGGGAACATACCCAGGAGTGGAATCACTGGGTCATAGGGTAAGTGTGTGATGAACAGACCTCTTTCCAGAGTGTCTGTATCTTTTTGCATTCTGACCAGCGATGTATGAGAGTTCCTCCCCCTCACCAGAACACTCAGATAACTGCATGCTTTCATCCGCATTACTTTAGACCAGTAAGGGTAAGCATCTTTTCTTTTCTTTCTTTTTGGCTGCGCAGCTGCCGCATGGCATGCGGGATCTTAGTTCCCCAACCTGGGATGGAACCTGTGCCCCCTGCAGTGGAAGCGCCAAGTTTTAACCACTGGACCGCCAGGGAAGTCTCGGTGAGCATCTTTTCATGTGCTTATTTGCCATCTGTATATCTTCTCTACTGAGGTGTCTATTTAAATCTTTATGCGTTTCTTATTTTTTTATTTTTTATTTTTTTTGCGGTACGCGGGCCTCTCACTGTTCCGGCCTCTCCCGTTGCGGAGCACAGGCTCCGGA
>NW_006788807.1:1557105-1568246 GCF_000442215.2 Lipotes vexillifer | reverse complement strand
TCCCGCTGCGGAGCACAGGCTCCGGATGCGCAGGCTCAGCGGCCATGGCACACGGGCCCAGCCGCTCCGCGGCATGTGGGATCCTCCCGGACCGGGGCACGAACCCGTGTCCCCTGCATCGGCAGGCGGACTCTCAACCACCGCGCCACCAGGGAAGCCCTCTTCTTGGCTTTTTAATTTCCCTATTATTGACTTTTGAGAGTTCTTTGTATATTCTAGATATAATATCTTTATCAGATATGTGACTTGTAAATATTTTTTCATAGCCTTTGGCTTCTCTTTTCATTATCTTAACAGTATCTTTTGAAAAGCAGAACTTTAAATTAAAAAAAATTTTTTTTAAAAACATCTGTTGGAGTATAATTGCTTTACAATGGTGTGTTAGTTTCTGCTTTATAACAAAGTGAATCAGCTATACATATACATATATGCCCATATCTCCTCCTTCTTGCGTCTGATTATTAATTAAATTAACTAGCTTAAGTTAATTAATTAAAATTAAAATGGAATGTAATTAAAATTTTCTCCTAGGAGAGAAATTAAAAAACAAAAACAAAAACATGTTGAGAAACATTGCCTTAGAGCCTCCTCAGATGACCCATAAGAGGGCTTGTTTGACGATGCTCCACAATTAATTTTAAAGAGCTCCCAACCATGTTTTTGTCTTATTTTAAAGTTATGGATACTTTTTCTTGAACTAAGAGAGCCATAGAGTAGAAATGGCTGTCCATCACGTCTAGATAGAGAGGGCCAGAGGCACCTAGCTTCAGACTCCCTGGAAAGGGTGGGAGCAAAAACATATCTTCTGTGGAATTCAAAGAGCCTAGGATTCAGCTGAAGGGTAGTCAGACCTGGGGTGGACCAGAGGCTGGAAGTGAGAGATGCAGTGGCAGCAACCATACTCAGCCCAATGTATGCCCATGCAGATAGACCACGTCCAGTCCAGCCATGCAGAGCGCCCCAGCATTCTCACGTTCTTTTGGACTGTACCTGCACCCGTAGCGGTAGGGTCAGAGCTGGCTGTGAATTGAATTCGATTACATTTCCACCAGATAGCCCAGTGGGAACTCAAAATGGAAATAAAGTTCAGGTAAAGAAGAATATAGCACATCACATTTCCTATATCCCTGCATTTTTGGCCTGAGATTTTGCCTACTGTGTGTACTTATGAAGAAATGCAGGAGAGAAACATCCGATAATGTGATGGGGACAGAATGCTGGATCCCCTATATTTCTTGAGAACCTGGAACAGCTGATGAGCAGAACCGCAGAAGAACATGCACTGGGTATAGGTGGAAATTCTTACACGTGATATGGGTGCATAGGGATTGTTAACTTCTTTAAGCAAAAGCTAAAAGTTCCAGTATTGAATTGGCAGAGATGGTGGTCTTTCTCCAGAAATTTCTGCTGGCTGCCTCTTCTCTTTTCTCCACTTGTCATCTTTCCAGGTGGTAAAATCCTGTCTGAATTTTAGTGCTTAGCATTTTCCTTTGTGAGCTACTTGAATCTCAGAAAAAAAAGCCCTGAGCACTGTAAAGGGAGCTCCCATGAATAATCCTGCAAAATTTTACTGCCAAATAAGATATTCAGCAGAATTTTAAACTTTTGATGAAGTCCAATTTATCATTTTTTTTTCTTTTATGGTTCATGCTAACATTTATTTGTTTTGCTTGATTGGTGTTGGTTAAACTTCTTTGTCTGAATTATTTTCTTTGTAGAGAATTTCTGGAAAAAAAAAAAAAAATACAAGTCTTGCTTTCTAAAGCCATAGCCAGGACAAGTCACTTAGCCTTTTCTTAGCTGTTAAATGGGAACAACAGTCCTGTCTTTCTTGGGAAACATTTGTGTTGCCTCTAGGATAAAAGCCAGAAGACATGTGCCTGAAGTGAAAAGGCAAAGAAATGTTTGGGCTTTGAGAGTTTTACATTAGCAGCAGCAGGTTGAAGAGGCAAAAAGGAAGTGAGCATTTACAGGGGAAGAAATGATGGAATAAAGTATTGTTGGATCCTTACTTACAGGAAGACAAGAAGCAGCAGTTAGCAGAGAGACTTCCCCTTGACATGGCTAGACTCCAGAGCAGGAAGAGAGAAGTCTGGGAAACAGATATAAACAATTATTAGTATTCAATAAATGTAAGAGAAAGTCCCCAAATTGAAAAGTAAAAAAAAGCCAGGTGTTTTTATTCTTTGATGATGTAGTTAGCACGTCCTTTGGAAAGGTATTTTTCTGTGGAAGTATTGTCTGGGCTTAGTTCCCTTTAGAAGGTTAATAAAAAATTAAACAAGAAGATCCCATATACTGAATCCAAGGATTCTTGTGTAAGAAACTTTGCACACCTCTCTCTCTGGGTGCTCACACCTCCCCATGGGAAGTCAACTTGCAAGGTGGCTCAGTCCCAATGACTGCAGATGTAATCGATTATGAGTGAACCTCATCATGCAGTAGGACTGAAAAATTGAAGGGACCCTCTTCAGAAAGCCAAAGTTCATTCCTCCTCATCACACTTCAACACACCAGGCTTCTTTCTCTTTCTAAAGACAAGTGGGTCCTGAGAGAAACGCAGGATTCTTGATGCCGTAACCGAGTAACTGTTCAGACAGAATGGCTTCTCAACATCCTGTTTTGTTACATTCCATACTTTGATAACAGTTCTTCTTAAAAAGATGTTCTTCTGTGGCACTGCTTGCTTAGGGAGGTTTTAGGTACCAGGGTGGTCCTTCTACCCCAGTCCGCCGTAATGAACTGCTGATTAATTCTTTACCACCCACTTTGCAAGCGAACTGTGAGTTGTGTTTAAGTAGGATGGGATAGAATCTTATCAGACAGGACTTCACCAGCTGGAACTAGAAACAACTCTGTCCATCTGGCCTGGGCAATGTGCCCTCCTGGAAAATTACTGAACAGCACCCAACTCCATAAAAATACATTCCTTAAAATGCCAGCAGAAGGCACAGACTTATGGTGAAATGAAGAAATTATGCAGCCTGTGCAAAGCTCAATTCATCACCAGGCTTGGATAATGGAAATAAATGTTCACCCAGACTTTGTGCCAGGAACATTAATAATTAGTTGGTGGGGACTGTCATGCAGGAAGGTCCTGGCTGTGATTCAGGTTCTGGGCGTGAAAGTGTGTGATGTAAACCCTGTGAGACGGTAGAGCAATGAGACATTTGGTCCTGGGTGGGCTGGGAATCAGCAGCAGCCCCCTCTCTGTAGGGAGGCAGTGAGAAATGATGGCTTTGGGGATGTCTCTCTGGGTTGAGGAAAATTTGCCACGTTTAATCTGGCTGCCTTTCCTTTTCCCTTACTGCACCCTTTATAGAACTTTGGCTGTGGCTGTCTTCCATCTTACAAAGGGGAAAGCCAGCAGACTAAGTGCGTTGTGTGCCCCTCGCTGCCCTCCCATGGCCACTGTCTGTTCCCAGGTGCCGTGATGCCTACTCACTGTTCTTCCCCCAGTCGTGGTCCTCAGGCAGGTATGGGTCCCCTTCTCCATGGAGCCCTCCTTGCTCTCCCAGCTAAGAAGACACCTCCCGCTTTTATTCCATTTTTTTGTGGCACATGTTATTTCTACTTCACATCCTAAATATCCTGTGAGGCTGGGAGCCATGTCCGATTCAAATTTGGTTTCTCCTCATCCCCAGCACACTGCTTTGCAAGTTGTAAGTTCTCTACCAATATTTGTTGAGTGAATCAAAGAAATAACTCATGACTGATAATGGCTGTGTGACCTCCTGGCCAGGAGCATTTTTCTTTCAAATGTGTTTTAAAAGGTGGCATGGGGTGACAAAAATGACCAGGTCTTTGTGATCAAACAAATCTGGCTACAGACATCAGCTAGCTAGACCACATGCTCTTATTTCACTGCCTTTATTTCACTTACTTCTAAAGAGTTATTTCTACCTGTTGTACAGGGTTCTTGTATGGATTAGAGAAGGTAACACGTGCAAAGACCCTTTAAAATTTAAAATGTTCGTTCCCCTCAGAATGGAAGTGCTTAACCTGAAGAAATAAAGTTCCAACGAGAATTTTAAGCGTCAGAGGCCCCTGGCTGGGACAGCCACCTCTGCAGGAAGCGCCATCCGGGAGCCCACGGGCTGTCCCTCAGCACACAGGGTGAACAGCCAGCTCCTCTCCCCTCCCAGGCCGTGAGTGCGCTGGGAAGCAAGGTGATGGCAGGGGAGCCTCCCAGGAGTTCAGACTGATGTGAGCACTCCAGACCCCAGGTGAGAGCCTAGCTGTGTGAGCCCAAAGGGTCCCCAGCTGGTACAGCCAACCTGGCTCCATCATCCACCGGCTGCCGAACCACAAGGGGATAAGACACGTGAAGTTCCGTTCAGTTCAGCAGATCTTTAACACGTGGCTGCTCCCTGTGGATCTGCAGTGTAGTCCCTGATCTTCAGGGGTTGCCCCATCGTGGGCACAGATAGTCACAGAGCAGGGCTAGGAGCCGCAGGCACAGTGAGCCTCCTCCTTCCTGGATTCCACATTGGCAAACTCACCTACTTGCTGAAATCTGTTCCCTCAACATCAGTTGTCGTGATGTTTTTCTGGTCATTCACAGATGTGTGTAGAGCAGGGAAAACACCTGAGTCCCTTGACAGGCATGTCCCCAGGTGAGGGGGACCAGGTGATGTTTCAGCTCTCATACCATAAACAAGTGTCCTTTTCATGGTCTGTGTACTATGCCACCTTTCCCACGTTTCTGTGCTTTTTGTTGGTGATTTTACTGTTCAGAGTAGCCCCCCAGCACAGCGCCGAAGAGCTGTCTCACTTTCCTAAGTGCAAGAAGCCCGTGATGTGCCTCAGGGAGAAATACGGTGCTGGACAAGCTTCACTCAGGCGTGAGTTACAGGGCTGTCGACCGTGCAGTCAGTGTTAATGAGTCAACAATACATGTTAAATACGGTGTTTTAAAACAGAAAGTCACATAAAACAAGGTACCTGCTGATCAGCTGATGAAAATGTGACCAGAGGCTCCCAGGAACTAAACCCTGTATTTCCCTTGGGAGCAATGGTTCAATAATCTCTAATTCATTGTTAGTGGTGACTTTATAGAACACAACGACAGCAAATAATAAGAATTGACTACGTTTTAAAAAATATTTATTTATGTATTTTGGCTGTGTCGGGTCTTAGTTGCAGCATGTGGGATCTTTTGTGGCGGCATGGAGGCTTCTCTCTAGTTGTGGTGCGCAGGCTCTGTAGTTGCGGCACCCCGGCTTAGTTGCCCCGAAGCATGTGGGATCTTAATTCCCCAACCAGGGATTGAACCTGTGTCCCCTGCATTGTAAGGCAGATTCTTAACCACTGGACTACCAGGGAAGTCCCAAGAACTGACTACATTTTGGTGTGAAGTAGAGTTCAGGGTTGGGAGTGATGGGTGGGGCTGGAGAGACACAAGCGAGGAAGTTTATTAAACGGCAGGACTGGGCCTCGTCTTGCTGCTGGAGCGTCAGTGGCAGTGGAAAACGGTTAGATTAGATTTTACACTCTGCTGCCTGGAAGAAGGATGGATTTGAAGAAGGATTTTGGCAAATGGAGTCACAGGTTTAAAACTACTCTCCAGGAACCTTTGGCCAGCCACACACAGCTTGTAGGTACACATACACTTCTAAAAGTATGATTCTGTGTGTGCTATGGACCAAATTGTGTCCCCCACCCCAAATTCAGACATTGAAACCTTAACCCCAAATAAGATGGTAGTAGGAGGTGGGACCTTTGGGAGGTAATCTGATTTGGTCATGATGGTGGAGCTTTCATAATGGCGTTAGTACCCTTATAGGAAAAGAAAAGCACTCTCTCTCTCTCTCTCCCCCTACCGTGTGAGGACGTAGTGAGAAGGTAGCTGTCTACAAGCCAGAAGAGAGCTCTCACCAGAAATCTACCATGCTGGCACCTTGATCTTGGACTTCTAGCCTCCAGAACTGGAAGAATATAAATTTTTACTGTTTAAGTCTCTAGGTCTATGGTATTTTGTTATGGCAGCCTGAGCAGACTAAAGCAGTATGAAAACTCTAAAATTGCTAAAGATGCTAAAGAAGAGGCAGGCAGGCACCTTTTTTTTTTTGGTTGGGATAAAAATCACTTTGGGCATTGGATGTATGGTCATCTTTCTACTGAAAAACCATGAGATGAAAAACAATTGGATACTTTCTAATTTGAATTCTTTCCTTTATCTGATTAATTACACACACACACACACACACACACATTCACATTCAAACACTGCTCTTGACTTTGGAACACGTTAGAAAGAGCAATGAATTGGGAGGCGGTGATTTGAGTTCAAACCCCAGTTTTGCCACCAGCTAAATGTATCTTTGGACCTCAGTTCCTCAGTGCTTAAGTGAGTACAATGATGTTGTGTTAGCTCAACCCAGATCAGAGGGTCATTGCAGTGAGAGGAACAGACCGTAGATGTAAAAAGAAGTTAAAAGGCTATATGGATGCAAAGTATGAACATGGCAGAAATAGAAATTGCTTCTGAATCGCTGGGAATCCAAGCCTGAAATAATTCTTGGAAGCAAGAAATTCATTTGGGACTTCATAAGTGTCACATTGCTCTTCATGGTTTAAGAACACCAGAGGAGCTAAGACATGTTACTAAGAAAATGCATTCCTACCACTTGATAATAGTTGTTTTTATGGAACTCCATTTTTACTCTCATCTGTATGACAAATATACCCATATGCAAACTAGGTCCAGCTTCAACTAAAGTTCCAGAAAAAAAAAAAAAAAGAAAACTTAGGCTAGAAACTGAAGTGGCTAATGAATTAATTTATCCTGTCCCCAGATATCTGTGAGCCCATTACGTGCTAAGGATTGTTTGGAATGTTTGGTGAGGTGCCCAGCAGCATAAGGTCAAATCCCTGCCTTTGAGAAGCTATGAGAATGACACTAAGAGCTGCTAAATAGAGCAGGGAAGTCATACAAGTGATGTCACGGGCAGATATATGACAAGCGCTGACAGTTAGTCAAGATTTCAGAGAAGGAAGAGATGAGTGAAAGCTGAGCTCCTCATTGAGTTTCCTGTTGAAAAGCAGGAACTTGAGTTGGGCCTTGAGGATCGATTAGGATTTGGATGAGAAAAGAAAAAAGGCTGGCTTTGCAAGTGGAAGGAATGTGCAAATCAGCTCGCTGCGTCCGCCCAGGCAGAGCCTTTATGTGCAGTGTAACCCACGGTACAGCTGGGCTCAGACCGTGATCTTGGATACACTGATGGCAGAGCTCAGGCTGGAGTCCTCACTCCTGCTTGCTTTTGGGTCACAGGGCCTTCAAAGTGTACGAGCCCTTGAGATTATAACTTACAACAGTGACGCCTGCAGTGAGTTCCACGGAACCTTGGTACCTTTTGAAGTATATCAGTAGGTCTTGCCCTAAAAATAAAGACATGTGGGCAGAAAAGTTTAGGAAACACTACCTACTGTGTCCCTAACAGAGACGTTCAATACCCATTAGTAGCTTTGCCAGATTGATTTTGGTAACTCCAACCCATTCCTGCCCCCATTTTATTTTATTTTATTTTATTATTAATTATTTTTTGCTTTGCCAGATTGATTTTGGTAACTCCAACCCATTCCTGCCCCCATTTTATTTTATTTTATTTTATTATTATTATTATTTTTTGCGGTATGCGGGCCTCTCACTGTTGTGGCCTCTCCTGTTGCGGAGCACAGGCTCCGGACACGTAGACTCAGCAGCCATGGCTCACGGGCCCAGCTGCTCTGCGGCATGTGGGATCTTCCCGGACCGGGGCACAAACCCGCGTCCCCTGCATCAGCAGGTGGAGTCTCAACCACTGCGCCACCGGGGAAGCCCTATTTTTTTATTTTATTTTTAAAAATATTTATTTATTTATTTGGTTGCACCAGGTCTTAGTTGTGGCATGTGGGCTCCTTAGTTGCGGCATGCATGTGGGATCTAGTTCCCTGACCAGAGATTGAACCCGGACCCCCTGCCTTGGGAGCTCGGAGTCCCAACCACTGCGCAACCAGGGAAGTCCCTACTCCCATTTTATAAGACATAAAGATTCCGTGATAGCAGGGCACAATACAGGGACGCTTGGCTAGATGAAAGTAAAACTCTGCCACTTAGCGCTCCACAGGAGAGAAGGCTGTCACGCAGGGCTGTGCAGCGGGTTGCACCTGGGGACAGGATGACAGCAAACTAGAGATGTTGGGGCAGCAGGCTGGGGTTTGCTAGGTTTCACAGGCTCTCTATGAACTGGCTCATTTGAATAATTCCGTGGGCTCTAGAGCATAGGGGCTGCCCTTCATTGTCTGGTACCAGACCCCAGGCGACTGGGGTGAGTGCATAATGGCCCAAAGTTTGAGATCCTGGTGGGGAAAAAGGTTGGGATGTGGACATAATCAGGGGAAACTGATAGGGCCTCAAAACTGGGTTAAGAGAGTAATTCCAAAAACAATAACAGCAAAACAAAATATGTCACTCCCTTTTGTGATGTCTGCAAAATTTAGGGACTAGAAGCCTGATAAGTACATTATTGAGATTCCCTAAGGGACAGAGCTCTGAGTAGATGCTGCCATAGAGAGACACTTATCAGAGAAAGAGAAGACAGAAGGGAGAGAAGACCTACTGTCTTTTCTCCTCAGGTGGCAGGTGGGCGGCAGGAGCGCGGACTAGCTTGGGGGATGTGAGGTTTCACAGTCTTTTCCAGAGAGCCCCCTGAACGTTTGTCTCAGGACTGGAGATGGCAGTGGTGTCTGCTGCAACTTCCCACCTCTTTGACCCTTGGACCTCGCGGTACCTTCACCTGATCTTGGCAACTCTAGCCCTTTCAGTGGGGTTGTGAGTTCCCCATGTCCTGTGGTCAGTCCTTTTCTGCTGGAATCCTAATGTGGTTGCTGCTTTTTTGACTGGGCCCTAACAGTATGACATAGATAAGCTTCTGATAAATCTTGCTGTAAGACAAGACAAAATAGTTTAAACTAACACTTCCCACATACTTGATCACAGAACCTATCCCCCATCCTACTCTAGCCCCTGTCCCCCAAAAAACACCTTCTAATATCCAGGGGAATCTGTGTTCCATGGTGCACCCTTTGGAAGACACCCGAAGGTTTGTAGACTGAGCACTAGGAATCCAGAAACATGGGCTTCATCTTAGCTGTGTGATCTTGGGTAATTCACATCGCTTCTCTGGCCTTTAGTGTTGTCACGGGATCAAAGGAAGAGTTGGATGAAGTTCACCAGTAGCAGTTTTCCCAGCTCTAACATTTTTTGATTCTGTGAGAAATGGTGTCCTTAAAAAAACAATCACTGTTCAGATAGTAAAAGCAAAAAAAAAAAAAAAACAAACAAACAAAAGCAAAAAACAAATCCACTGTACAGTATTTTGCTTTTTGCTTTGCCTTCTCTTCTTTTTGGCTTAATTTGCATGAATATTTTGAGATTTGAGCTAGGAAAATCCCAAGAGACTGGCAGCAAGTAAAGAAAGGCTGGATTGCTCTTACTGAAGTGATGTGGTACTTTTAAAATTCCAGGATATTAGTGCTGACCCTAGAAATATGGCCCCTTCTGAACAGATTTACTTTTACATTGCCAGAGCACAGAAAAAAGAGATGCAAGGAAGAAAGTTCCACCACTCAACCTGAGCCATTTAATAGGCAGCAAGCTCCCCGTCACTGGGAGCATTCAAATGGAGACTAGATGTTAGTTTGGCAGGAGTAACAGAGGATAAATTTTGTCTTTTCAGAGTGTTGTGGCTGAAAGGGATGGTACAGATTATCTACACGGATCCCCACATTTTACAGATGAGGAAACAAAAGATCAGAGAGTTTATATGGATTTCCCAAGGTCACACAGCTAGTCAATGGCAGAACTGGGAGTAAGACGCAGGATGTTCCTTGTTCTCCACTGCATTATTCTGCATGCCTGGAATTCATTTTAGTTTCTTTGAGAAGTAAATTCTCTCCCTGAACCTCTGTTTTCTATCTCTTTAAAGAAGCAAGTCATTTAGTTTGCGCTGGAAAACTCTTGAGGTTGCCAGGCGCTGTGGGAGGCTGACAAGGCTGGAAAGTTTGAAGTCAACCTTTTGCCCTCAGATCCTTCTTTGAGCATATGCCAGACCAGCCACCAGGCTTCCGATGGCTGCACAGCACCCTTGATCCTCTGAAAGACAGTCCCACTTGCTTCATTCGTGCGATGTCTGTCTCCACGGGCAGCTCTGAAAAACCAACCTGAATACAAGACTCTTCTGCACAGTTTGAGAGCAAACCACTGCCCCCAGAGAGGCCACAGAAAACAGCCTGAAGGCAGCGCCGTTTGTGGTGTTGGTGTCTTGGAGCTGGGGTTTCCTTTGCTATCTGCTTGACAGAATCCACGTTTGCTTTCTCAGTGCAGCTGGTAGTGGGTGTGTGTGCAGGGTAATGGCCTTTTCCTTTATTATCCGACTGCTTTTATTATCAAAATGCTCTTGGAAGGCGGGGGGGGAACCAAAAATTGCTTTCAAAGCAGAGAGCTGTGGCTGTGACTGCAGAGGAACAGGTGCCTAACGCAGATCTGATTTTATCCTGAGCTTTTCCCCCAAGGCAACCCAAGAAAACGGAATGAAGTGCTAGAAACTTTTGAGGTTTTCTCTTTTCCTAAGAATGATAGAAACAAAGACAGAGGAGCCTCTAGTAAAAATATTTGAGTTTTAAATAAGCTATTTGTTCCTTTTATGTTACAGGGTATGGAATTCAGTTAGACCTCAAAAGAGCTTCTCACAATGAGGAAGCTAGGGACCTTCGGAAAAAGACAGTCCTGACTATCTGACAGGCTGTGCCTGGGGTTTCTGCTAAGTCGAGAGGGCAGGTTAGATTAGGAGAGATGGGCCTTATTTTTATTTTTCCAGAGTTAACACTGAAGCACTACCTTTAACCCTACTCTGATCTCTTGGTCAACTGTTCTGGAGGGACGTATCCTCAACCCAGACCACATAGATTTCCCAGAAATAAATTCCCTAGTTCAGCTCACCACCATCACTTGCCACTTTTACTCGCATTACTGGTTTCTCACTGGCATCCTGCCTTCATTCTCCACATGCTACAGTTGGCTCCTGGAGACAACCTTCTCAAGACCAGACTTAATTCTGTGAGCCCCTGTTCAAAATTCTCTGATGTCTTGACCCTCAAGG
>NW_006788807.1:1546788-1557095 GCF_000442215.2 Lipotes vexillifer | reverse complement strand
TCCTGCTGACTTAACCTCGGAGCAGACCCCATCTCCAGTCTTGTTATTGTTGTTATCTGAGATCTATGGACCTTCAGATGAAAGATGTGGCTTAACCCACACTTTCCATACTTGAGGTTTATCAACCACGTGACCAGGTTTAGCAGTGTGTTCCTACCCCTTGATGCCGTCCTATTTATGGTGTGAAGAGAGCGTCATGATTTCTCCTCTGAGTAGGACAACTGGCTTGAAAAATGTTTATTCATCTGCTAGATGTCTGTTTAGACAGCAGGCTCTATGCTAAGTTCCCAGGGTACATTAGCAAAGCAGACAAGCAAGATCCTTGCCTTGTGGGGAGCTTAAATTTCAGTAGGAGATACAGAAAACTAATAGCTAACTAAATAAAAGTGGTAATTATGGGTGGAGCTTACCCACGTGGTATGTTGTATCAGAGTACGGAGGAATGCTATGTAGACTTGTCATCAGTACTTCATAGACTTGCTCTATGGCAAGATGTTATTTAACTTGAAGTACAAAGAATAAGAAAAAGTTCTTACAGAGGGCTGTCTTTGGAGAGGGAATGGACCTGGAGAAAATGGTGGCAGGCAGACCACACACAGTAGGAAAGGGCATTGTGCCAGCTGACTCTTCCCTTCTTCTGGGAGAGGAACAACAGAGGAAAGCCCACAAGGCAATCTGCCACCTTCCCTCCTTCTATTCAACGTTGTAATTGAAGTCCTAGCCAATGCATTAAGGCAAGAAAAAGAAATAGAAAGTATAAATATTGGAAAAAAGAAGTAAAAGTTTATTTGCAGACAGCATATTGTATATATAGAAAATCTAAAGGAATTAACTTCTAGAAAAAAGTTAATTTATCAAGGTCAAGGTCACAAGATACAAGTTGAATATAAAAATGTCAAATGTATTTCTATGCCAGGAACAAACAATTGGAAAAATGACAGTAACAATAACATTATTTACATTAGCATCAAAAAATATGAATTACATTACAATAAATCTAATAAAAGATGTGCAAGACCTCTATACTGAAAACTACAAATCTTGCTGAGAGAAATTAAAGAAGTCCTAAATAAATAAAGTGAAATACCATGTTATGAATTGGAAGACTCAATATTATTAAAAATGGTAATTCTCTCTAAACCAATTTATAGCTTTGATGCAATATTAATAAAAATTCAAACACGATTTTTATAGGAGTTGACAAGCTCAAAAATTTTATGAAAATGAAAAATCTCTTAATTTTGTCAAAATGAACAAAATTGGAGGACTTATACTACTTGATTTCAAGACTTATAAAGCTATAGCAATCAAGACAGTGAAGTAATGATTGACATGTAGATAAATGGTACAAAATAGACAGCCTAGAAGCACGATGGTACATATATGGCGGAATGATTCTAAACAAAGGACTCAGTGAGATTCAATAAAGAAACTCTTTTCAACAAATGATGGAACAACTGGACATCTGTGATATTGTGATTTAGAAGAAATATATATCTGGTCGTTCAGATGATCGAAATATATTTCTCATATGTATTTGGTCTTCATTCATGGTTCCTAGCCCACAGCTGCCCAGACCTTTAGAATTTCCTAAGCAATAGAACAATGGGAGTAGCTTTTGTCATAGTATTTTATCTCTTGTCCTCAGTTTCTGGAATCACTTCAGATCCCTAAAGGTGAAACGGGCATCTTGTTTGTTATTCATAACAAGCCTGTTTCCACCATAAGTGGGTTTATGTCAATGAGTTGACTTTTGGAAAACATCTGAGAAGGGGGGCTGGTTGCCAGGGAAACCAACCAGGAATGGAAGGTTGGAACTTTCAGTCCCACCCTTTCTGGAGAGGGGAGAGAGGAATTAACCACCAAAGACCAGTGATTTACTCAACCACACCGCTGTAATAATGAAGCCTCCACAAAAATCCCAAAGGAGGGGGTTTGGAGAGCCTCTGTGTTGGTGAACATGTAGAAATTTGGGGAGAGTGGTAAACTCTGAGAGAGCAGGAAGCTCTGTCCCTTTTCCCCCCTTATTTTCTAGCTCTTTTTCTGTCTTTGTTTCATCCTTTTTTCCTTGATCTCCACCTGCTTCCCTGGTGTTTTTTCCCCCCACTCTGTCAGGACCTCAGAAAAGGAAGGGATACATTCTTGACCACAGATCACTCTGGGAAATTCATTGCTCTGCAATTCTCCACTAAATCCCTGATAATGGGCAAGTAGTGAAGGGGAAAGGCCACAGCTAAGCAGAGACATGACTGAATAAATGCACAGGAAGTGCTGAATTGATTTGAAAGAAGTGCCCTAGCAGGGTGCCGCCTGAGGTGCGTGTTCCACAAACCACATTAAGATTACTCATAGGACACCTTGCTTACTCCGTCTCAGAGAGTTTTAAGTATTAATTAATGAGCCATTAGTTAAGCCTCATTAGTTATCGCTCTAATAAAATGGGTGCTGAAGCATGAATCTCAACCAGTTTGAGTGTGTTATTGCTATTCTACCAGACCTCTCTAATTCGACAATTAGGAAGCATGAAATGTAGTTTAATAGACATAATTTGATGATATAAAATTGTTCATCTGGTGTGAGCCGTTCATGTTCAGGTCACGTGGAAAATGACTCTTTTCAATTGGACCTACAAAGTCTGTCTGTTTTTCCTCCCTGTCATCTAAACTACCTGTGCTGGGAAACCAGGGGCGAGGTTTTTCTGATGCAATCTCTGTTATCAGCTCTGCTCTTGGGCAAGCCACACCATCTTGTCAGGCTGGACGATTTTGTTGAAGTGCCTGTCTTGACTGCACAATAAAATCAAGCTCTGGGCATAGAAACCCCAGTCTTATATCTCATGTGTATCCCCCTAATGCCTAGAAGTTATGATTAACAAGTATTTTGAACTAAATTAAATATTGAATTTCAGTCACTGAATTGAGTCAAAAACAAAATGAGAAGACCTTCATGTAGAATTCAGTGAGTTCACATAAACTGTAGGTAATTTATTGTCATGTGTGTTTCTCTGTGCAGTGGTTCCCATTTCACTTATTCTTAGAGAATTAACAGTTTTATAGCTTCACAGCTTCTTTTTAAAAAATATTTATTTATTTTATTTACTTATTTTTGGCTGCATTGGGTCTTTGCTGCTGCATGCGGGCTTTCTCTAGTTGTGGCAAGCGGGTGCGTGGGCTTCTCATTGCAGTGGCTTCTCTTGCTGTGGAACATGGACTCTAGGCGCTCGGGATTCAGTAGTTGTGGCTTGTGGGCCCCAGAGCGCAGGCTCAGTAGTTTTGGTGCATGGGCTTAGTTGCTCGTGGCGTGTGAGATCTTCCCAGACCAGGGCACGAACCTGTGTCCCCTGCATTGGCAGGCGGATTCTTAACCACTGCGCCACCAGGGAAGTCCCCTCACAGCTTCTTTCATTGATCCTCCACTGGCTTCCCAACACACCACCATCCAGCCCTGACACCCTCCTGCCTCCTTCATCTGCATTTGAGTATCCACCATCATCTTTGTCAAACATAAAATCCCTGGTCAAGCTTCTTTCTATTTTGGCCTCCTCTTCTTCAGTTCCTGGTTTTATCATTCATGACCCTTTGGAAGTTGCTTCTCAGAGAAACTTTGATAATTAAATAGAACTTAGGGCTTCCCTGGTGGCTCAGTGGTTAAGAATCTGCCTGCCAATGCAGGGGACATGGGTTCGAGCCCTGGTCTGGGAAGATCCCACATGCTGCAGAGTGACTAAGCCCGTGGGCCACAACTACTGAGCCTGTGCTCTAGAGCCCGCAAGCCACAACTATTGAAGGCTGTGCACCTAGAGCCCATGCTCCTCAACACGAGAAGACACCGCAATGAGAAGCCCATGCACTGCAACGAAGAGTAGCCCCCGCTCACCCTGCAACTAGAGAAAGCTCGCGCGCAGCAATGGAGACCCAACGCAGCCAAAAATAAAATAAATAAAATAAATAAATTAAAAAAAGATAACAGACTTAAAAATAAGTAGAACTTATATTTTCTTATTTTAAAGTACTTTAGTGATAACCATTTCTTTTGTTCTTTAAGGATTTAATGTTATTCATTCTTTTTCACTGCCTATTGGCCAAGTCAGCAAAAATTTACATTATTCTGAATTTGAACATTAAAAGGGGCAGCATGACAATGGTGGAAATGAAAATTGATTAGTAAGGAAATGTCCTGGGTTCCTCATCCATCTTGCTCTGCTGATAACCTAGCTTCCTATGTAACTATGGACAAGTTTCTAAGCCTCTCAAAAATCTCCCTTTAGTTACCTATAAATTGAAGATAATTATACCTCCCAGTGTTGCTATTAAAATCAGTTGGGGATAGTTGATGTGAAAATGCTTTAAAAATATAAGAGTTCTGTACAAAGCCAAGATTAGCAATGTAGTCATGCATGAAAGCTGAAAGTGTTGGCCTTTACCTGCAGGGTGGATTTGTATAAAACTTACCTGCATCTCTATTTAGGTGGATGTTCTTTAGTACCTCAGTCCCCAGTGTCCAAAACCAAACTCAGCATCTGCCTGCAGAACCTGCCACTTGACTTGTTTCATAGTGTGGCTAATTGTGTTGCCATCTTGGTCACCCAAACATAAAACATTGAAGCTGTTTTGGACTTGGGTGGCCATGTCCCAGTTTGGATAGAATCATCCTGGTTTACATCTATTGACCCTGTGCATTAGTTTCCAAATACTACAAACTAGGTGGCTTAAAACAATAGGAATTTATTTTCTTACAGTTCTGGAGGTTAGAAGTCCAGAACTTGGTGTCTGTTGGATTGGCTTCTTCTGGAAGCTCTAAGGGAAGATCTATTCCACGTCTCTCTCCCAGCTTCTGGTGGTCGCCAGCGATGCTTGGTGCTTACAGACACATCACCGCAGCCTCTGCCTCCACGTTCACATGGTGTCTTCACGTGGTGTCTCTTGGCTCTTATAAGGATGCCAGTCACTGGCTTTAGAGCCCACAGTAACCCAGCGTGACCTCCTTTTAACTTGATTACAACCCTATTTCCAAATGATTAATACTCGAATGTACCTTTTCAGGAGACGTGATTCTAGTCACTACCCTATGCAACGTGGTTAAATGTCCCTTTTAGTCTTCAGCATGCCTGGTTTGGGTGGTAAATTGTATTGTCACCAAAAACTTTGATGCCCCACCCCTTCCTCATCTCATCCACTCGCAGAACCAGGAGGGAAGCTTTCTTGGGTTTTATTTCTGCGCCCACACCAGGCACCTTCCTTTCTGACAGCTCCCACTCAGTTTTATCTCCCAACATTTGCCCCCGTTGGCCCCCCACTACTGACCTGGTCCTAATCTCCAGCTTCAGTTTTCTGGCTAACACACCAGTTCCTCATTCCCAGGTTGAACTACTTGTCGTCTGCATGGCAGATCAGCCTCTTCAATGGTCTGTTTATCTAAGGGAAAAATCATTCATCCTTTGAGTAATAGATAATTTGGAATTCGCATATTTGAACCTCTTTCTCCTCCTATGGGGATAATGCCTGGGACTATGAAATATTCTGCTTTTTTTCAGGACTAAATTAAGTATATACCACGGTTGTTGATATTCATTCTTACATCCTTAGGGCTTCTCTTTAAATTCTTGAATGAAGAGTAGGATGAGGAAAAGAACTGGACACAGAAGAGGGACAGTCAGCCGGAGCTCAGACATTGGCAAATTATTTAGTAAATAGAATATGATGTGCTTCTCGGGGTAAATATCAGAACGTTGAGTAAAGGGCACTCAGATGTTCTCGATTCTACTTTTTAGTTTGTAACAACTTGGTGTAGCTTGCTTTGTGTTCCTAAAAATCTGTGAGATCATGTGGAAGCAGATTATTTCAGAACCCGAGTGGTCCTGAGCCAGAGACTGTAGGAGGCACACATGACGTCTGTCTCCTTTTTCCTCCTCGCCACCAAGATTGTAGTGTTTTTGACTGCAGAAAATTTGAGTGGTTTCTAAACAGCCAGTCTGCCCTGAATTCTGCTACATAAATGCATAACAGGTCACCAGCAGGCAGGACATGACGGCTGATTGTTTTAAAAACCTTCAAAAGAGGGGTGGTCTGTTTCTCTTATCTAGTACCTCAAAATGAATGCTTTGAGAGAACCAGCCAGCTCTGAGTGCAGCTCATCCTGTTCAACTGTATTAAAAATAGAATTAAAAAAGAGAAACATCTTTTAGGAACAGGTTTAGGATGGACTGGAGGATTCTGACATGGTTAAGTGTTAATCTTTGGTATTTGGACCTAAGTACTACATTAAACCAGCTAAGCTTCAAAGGACAGGACACACCGACTGCAGTGTATTCCAGGGTGATCTTCTTTTGGCTCTGGACAAATCACTTGGAGCAAAGAGGTTTTCCTAAAAGAAAAGAAAGTAAGAAGGAAAAGGGAGAAAGAAACCTTTCTGGCATAGTCAGAAGAAATGCTAACGGGGAGGGCTGGGAGATAACTTCTCCAAGGAAAAAGGTAAGCAGATGAAGGCTCTGTCAGACCCTGCAGCCGTTGAGTGACTGAACCATGTGACTGGGTCCTTATTTTTCCTAGTACATTACAAAGAGGGTAGAAAAATTCTTATCATGGTGGGCCCCAGAGTGATTAGAAATAGGTGAAGTTCGGTATGAGAAAGATAACAAATTGTTACATTGGTTTTGACTGTTTTTTAATCTGTGTATTTGTGTATTTTTGCATGGTAATTAGACATAGTGAAAATATGATGCTAATTATGCAAACAAATAATTATATACTTAAAGGAAATACACAGTTGACAGGATGGCAGGCCGTCTTCCTTCTAGCTTTCTCTCTTCTTATCTCGCCTAAGAAATACTCTCAGGTTGGGGCTGGCCCTTGCTGCTGAAGCAGGCTCCACCCTCACCTGTGTGGGAGGACCACCAGCGCAGTCTAGGAGGAAACAAAAGCTTGTGAGGCTCATATTGTAAGCCTGGATCTCGATGCATTTGATTGTAAATGTCAGCCCGCTAGATTCCATCACTGGATTCCTAAGATTAATGCAGAGAAGGAAAAAATGCCATTTTCCTTTTTAAAAAAGCTTTCGGCTTTTTAGATATTTATAAATAAGGGACCTCCCAGAAGCAGCACAAGAAACAGTGAGTGAAGAAAGGACTACAACGATGCAAACACTTTTCTGGAAAATAGATTCCTACGAAAATCTTTCTTTTCCATTATTTTTGTCTTTTCTCACTGGAAGGAAGCTTTGAGAAAATGCCCCTGCCTTCTGGAGAGCTGTGAAGCAAACAGAAGCTCTGATTAAAAAGTGCAGCTTCCCATATGGACGATAATATTTGTTCAGCCCAGTCTAAGAGCCTCTCATTTGGCTGGTGATGATGTCCCAGGGGAACTGACAGCTGAGGAATCCAAGAGCTGCAGGTGAAATAACCACCTCCTCTGTGTCTTTCCACAATCTTCATCCCTCCCCCATATCCAGGGTCCTGATAAGCAGAGGACTTTCCGATGCAGGGAGTACACAAATCACAGACGAGGGACGGGATGTTGGGGACCGAAGGCAGTGATTATCTTAATCTTTGGGCTGATAGGAAAAGGAGTGACTCTAGGTCCACTTGTGGGTGTAGATAAAGCAGCATCATAGCAGCTTATTGATGAGACACTGACATTCTTTGCTTGACCAAACTTTAGTCAGGCCTCCTGAGCCATCTTCCTAGCCCCATTTGTGTGCTTCATTGTAGAAACCAGTTTCAGCAAAAATCCTTCTAAGTCAGTTTAGCAAGAATTCCCCACTATCAAACTCATCCCTATCATCCCCCCCCACCCCTCCCACTCAGGTGATAACTGATCACCTTGGCCTGCCCTTAGCAAGAATCCTATTGGGTCAGCTCAGCCAGAATCCCCCCAGACTTGAGGTCTCCTCTTAGTAACTCCACCCACAAATGCTGCACCCTCTGCACCACTTGCTCCTTGGCTGTAAAATCCCCACTTGTTCTGGTTGTATTTGGAATCGAGCCCAGTTCTAACCTGGGCTCCCTCATCCCCTATTTCAATCATTTATTGAATAAAATAGATCTTCTTTAACTTCTGTCCAGCTCTGTTTTTTCTTTGACAACACTAATGTGCTTCAGGTAAGATTTTCATCCGCTTTCCAAACATACCGGCGTTTGCTCTGTGACCGTTCACGGGGACAGCATCCTTTTCAGACCAATCCCTGCTTCCATATTGAGCCACCACAGTGCAAGCTGGGGAGTCACTGGGTCAAGTGGTCAGCCCCGTAGCCTCTTTCCTGCAGCCCTGAAAAGCTAGAGCCCTGGTCTGTTCCAACCGTAGAGAACAGAGGTGAGTTTGGGAAATGCATCCAGGAAGGCTAGCTGGAGTGATGTCAGTGTGAGGATGGGACCTGAGCAATCAGTCACCTCAGAGCATTCCAACTGGACTGAAGTCGTGTTAACTGTATCTGTCCTGTTTTCACTGCTGTTCCCATGCCAAACTGGATTTTCAGCAAGTGTGGTCAAAACAAAGAGCTAACAAGCTGGGCCGAGCAGCTCCACTTCCTGCCGAAGGTCTGTCCTAAAACTGACAACTGTGTCAAGAAAACAATGGCTCATAATGGAATAACTCAGAGGAGCAGTTTACATTGCACTTTTTCTGCACTTGGAAATTTAAATTTGTATTCTATTTCTTTTGTTTGTTTTAAAATTAATTGTGTAACATCGACCACAATTCTCTTTCATCTGAGATCACTTACTGCCTGCTTCGGAATGTTAAAATGTTTCCTTTCTTTCATGAACTGATGTTTATAGTGAAGCTGAATCCGGCCTCTGTACCCTGACACCGAATTAAATCTTGGAGACAGAGTTCTGGGTGAAGTAGAAAAGAATAGCTTAATTGTTTTGCCAGGCAAAGGGGGCCACAGTGGGCTAATGCCCTCAAGACTGTGTGTCCTGACCTGGAGCGGGTAGTGAGGAGTTTTGTAGTAATGGTTCAAAGAGGGCGTGATCAGCTTGTGGACATTGTTCTGATTGGTTGGTGGTGAGGTCATCGGGTGTCAGCATCATCAACCTTCTGGTTCCAACTAGTCTGGGGTCTTATGTGCTTGTGGGAAGCATACTGTTAACTTTCCCCACCTGGGTTTCAGTATCTGCAGAACAGCTCAAAGATATTGTTATGTGTATCCCTTGAGGGGGAAACCAGGACCCTGCCCTGAGGCCACACTATTGTTTCTTTTGACTGCTCCTCAGTCTCCACATTCCTAATTAGTAACTGTTTGAACCTCTGCATTGGAACTCAGGGAAGGTCCTGGAGGCTGAATGAAGCCTATTTCCTGTAATCAAGAAATGGGGGAAAATGGAAATAAAAACAAAAATAAACAAATGGGACCTAATGAAACTTAAAAGCTTTTGCACAGCAAAGGAAACCATAAACAAGACCAAAAGACAACCCTCAGAATGGGAGAAAATACTTGCAAACGAATCAATGCACAAAGGATTAATCCCCCAAATATAACAGCTCATGCAGCTCAGTATTAAAAAAACAAAGAACCCAATCCAAAAATGGGCAGAAGACCTAAATAAACATTTCTCCAAAGAAGACATACAGATGGCCAAGAGGCCCATGAAAAGCTGCTCAACATCACTAATTATTAGAGAAATGCAAATCAAAACTACAATGAGGTATCACCTCACACTGGTTAGAATGGGCATCATCAGAAAATCTACAAACAACAAATGCTGGAGAGGGTGTGGAGAACAAGGAACCCTCTTGCACTGTTGGTGGGAATGTAAATTGATACAGCCACTATGGAGAACAGTATGGAGGTTCCTTAAAAAACTAAAAATGGAACTACCATATGACCCAGCAATCCCACTACTGGGCATATACCCTGAGAAAACCATAATTCAAAAGGAGTCATGTACCACAATGTTCATTGCAGCTCTATTTACAATAGCCAGGACATGGAAGCAACCTAGGTGTCCATCAACAGATGAATGGATAAAGAAGATGTGGCACATGTATACAATGGAATATTACTCAGCCATAAAAAGAAACAAAATTGAGTTATTTGTAGTGAGGTGGATGGACCTAGAGTCTGTCATACTGAGTGAAGTAAGTCAGAAAGAGAAAGACAAATACCATATGCTAACACATATATTTGGAATCTAAGGGAAAAAAAAGGTCATGAAGAACCTAGGGGTAAGATGGGAAGAGATATGGGAACATATATATATGTATAACTGACTCACTCTGTTATAAAGCAGAAACTAACACACCATTGTAAAGCAATTATATCCCAATAAAGATGTTAAAAAAAAAATAAAGTTAATGGGTGACTATAAAAAA
>NW_006788807.1:1528260-1546601 GCF_000442215.2 Lipotes vexillifer | reverse complement strand
GGAGGGAGACGCAAGAGGGAAGAGATATGGGAACATATGTATATGTATAACTGATTCACTTTGTTATAAAGCAGAAACTAACACACCATTGTAAAGCAATTATACTCCAATAAAGATGTTAAAAAAAAAAAGAAATGGGGGACACAGGAAGGCTTTTTGTACCCAGGAGCTCCACAGGGTCCTGCGCGGTATCAGTAGTAGATGACTTGGGCTTCCCTGGTGGCGCAGTGGTTGAGAATCTGCCTGCCCATGCAGGGGACACGGGTTCGAGCCCTGGTCTGGGAAGATCCCACATGCCACGGAGCAATTGGGCCCATGAGCCACAACTACTGAGCCTGCACGTCTGGAGCCGGTGCTCCGCAACAAGAGAGGCCGCGCTCGCCGCAACTAGAGAAAGCCCTCGCACAGAAACGAAGACCCAACTCAGCCAAATATAAATAAATAAATAAATTAATTAAAAAAAAAAGTAGATGACTTAAGTGGTTTTACATTGACTTTGGGCAAAATAAAAAAGTTGATCACCATATGAAACTAAAAAAACACAAACATGCTGGACCATGGCATTCAAACATTTTAGAATCTCTAGAGAAGATGCCCACCCCACTCATTTATTCATCAAACATTTACTGAGTATCTACTTTTACATGAATGTCCTAAGCCAGCACCATTCAGGAGAAATAAATGTGAGCCACAAATGTGAGCCACCTATGTAATTTTGAATTTTCTGGTAGCTACATTTTTTACAGTAAAAATAAATAGGTGCCTAATTTTTTTTTTTTTTTTTTTTTTTTTGGTACGCGGGCCTCTCACTGTTGTGGCCTCTCCCGTTGCGGAGCACAGGCTCCGGACGTGCAGGCTCAGCGGCCATGGCTCACGGGCCCAGCTGCTCCGCGGCATGTGGGATCTTCCCGGACTGGGGCACGAACCCGTGTCCCCTGCATCGGCAGGTGGACTCTCAACCACTGCGCCACCAGGGAAGCCCGGTGCCTAATTTTAATAATACATTTTAATTAGCACATTGCATTCAGAATATTATTTTGACATATAAGCAGCATAAAAATGTTATTAATGGGCTATTTTACATTCATCTTTTTTTTCATACTAAGTGACTGAATTCTAGTTAGTCTTTTGCTCCTGCAGCCCCTCTTAATTTGGACTAGACACCTTTCAGGTGCTCAATAGCCCCAAGTGGTTTGTAGCTACTGTATTAGACAGTGCAGCTTTAAGGAGTTGCAAGGTTAAAAACAGAGGGTCTTGGGGACTTCCCTGGCGGTCTAGTGGTTAAGACTCCTCGCTCCCAATGCAGGGGACCCAAGTTCAGGAAATAGATCCCACGTGCATGCCACAACTAAGAGATTGCATGCCACAACTAAGGAGCCCAGGAACTGCAACTAAGGAGCCCACCTACTGCAACTAAGGAGCCTGCCTATCACAACTGCGCAACCAAATAAATAAATTAAAAAATAAAATAAAATAAAAATATTCAGTCTTCCCTTTAAAAAAAAATAGAGGGTCTCTAGTCTCATAGAGAGGAGATAAATATTGTACATGATTACCGTTCAAGGCAATAAGAAAGAATAAGTGCACAAAATCGGACTAAGCCTTGCCCTGTGAAAGTACTTATATTCATGGGGATTTGGGAAGGTTCTGTGGGGATGGGGAGCCTGTGGGGAAGTTGAAAGATGAACAATGGGAGGGGCAGATAAAAGGATTCCACATGGGAAGACTAACTGGAGTGGGGTAAATGTGGATTTACCCTGAGGTAAATCCTGAGGATCCCAGCCTCTGCCTATCACACGCTCAACACCACCTTGCTCAGGGAAGCTTCTTCTAGCTAATATCACTGAAGGATATGTGGTTTTCATCTTCTACATCTGTGGTGCCCTCGCCCGAATCTCTGCCTTGGGGAAGGGTAGGGAGACCTCTGTCCCCATCCTTAGTTCCTTCCATGGCCACTGAGCCGAGGGAAAGCAGCTGATTTTTGTACTTGTGCTTTTGCACTTCTTCGAGTTCTCTTCTACCCCTTTTGGCAAGTTAACTACCTTCTACTAGTTAATGATTCTTTGGATTAAAGTTTCCTTTTTCAAGTAAGTGGGGTCGGTTTTGTCTCCTGTTTGAACATTGACTGATATTCTCATTCACTCTCTCTCTCTCTTTTCAAAAATTACTTTTATTCTCCTTGTTGTTTTTATTTGATTTTAGAAGGGAGGCTCGGGCACACATGCCTCCATTCCACACTTAAGCAGATTTGTTCTGGCATCATTGTGTGTGCAGCAGACTTGTCCGTGCTCTGCTCATATGCCTCAGGCCTCAGCACTTCAGCGTACCCACCTACGCTGCTGACATCTAAATCTCCTTATTGTCAGCTTTTTCTGAAGCTGCAGAGTTGCTCTGCCCAAGCACATGGCAGTTCAGATGTGCCAAGAAATTAATACATCCTAAGAGCAGGTGTCAGCCACTGACCAACAAGATTCAGGGTACAAACACCCCAGCTCCCTCGCCCTGCAGTCAGGGTAACTCTGAGGTGTGTGTCCTGTGTGGCCCCCAGAGTTCTCCACGGGGTGAAGCTCCGGTCACCCTCAGCAGTGGCGGCTTCACAATGCACCATTTTTGGCAGTGTTCATCCCCTGTTTTGCATATTGTGCTTCCTGGGATCACCTTGTAAATAAAATACTTTCACTGGAACCCTTGTTTCAGATCTGCTTTTGCAGGAACTCAGTTTAAGACAGTCTGATACCCCAAGTTAACTGGGGTGGCATATGTTAGGTTACAGGGCGATTCACCGCATATAAAAGTTACAGGTCATCAGTTATAAAAGCAAATCATCTATCGCAAGCTGAGGAAAATGAATTGTTCTTTTTAAAATCCTTAATATTCTTTGAAGCTATGAAAACATGTTGCTAAAACATCTGTTTGGTCTAATCGTCAGTCAGTTCAGCCAGAAACATGTTTGCTGGTATAAACCCAATACCCAGGGGACCGTTGAAACTTTCCTCATTTCACTTACTCACTTTAGTGTAGCTGGGACACATCTGCCATCTCAACCATCTTCAGAATAAACTGAAATAAGCATAGCACCACTTTCCCTAGGCTGTTGTGAGGATAATTCCTAAATATTGTGAGGCACGTGGCACATAGGGAAGTGTTACCCAAATGTTAAATAACAAATGTGGAATACTGTATTTCAAGGTACCCAGAGAAAAAGATGGAGCTGTGTCAGTGCTTAGAGTTGGTGCTATTTTTCTCCAGTGCACCACTGGTTTAAAGGATATTTTATTCAGTAGATTTCCTGGTCACTTGGCTTTATTCTAAATGTGAATAATTCATGGTCTTGGTCATACTACTGTTTTGCTTGTGAAGTCTGATAACAGAACTGATAAATCAACATAAGCCTAGAATGGTTAATGTGCTGGGTTGCAAATACGACCCGATCCATCCCTCCTTGCACCCACCCCTTCACCACAGATTTTGCAGTATGGTACTTCCCACCTGGGGAAACCTGCCGGCTCGTGACGCTGGGCTACACCATGTGACTTGCTTTGCCATGTGACCTATTGACATACACCATGCCAGCAAAGGCTTGACGTGGGCTTTGCCTATTTTAGCTTTCTCTCTCTTGCATCATCTCTGTCTTTGCCGTGAGCACCCGGGTTAGTTTTCTAGAGGATGACAGGCATATGGTGCAGAGTCGAGTCACCCCAGTCACCCCAGGGGAAGCCAGTCATAATCAGCCAACAGCAAGCCATCCTCCAGCCATGTGAGTGAGCCCAGCCGAGAGCAGAAGAACCACCCAACTGAGCTCAGCACAAAGTATAAACCTACGGACTCATGGGCTAAATTTATGCTTACTGTTCTAAGTGACTGAGTTGTGGGAGGTGTGTAGGCAGTTACGTGGGTACATGACCACACCTCTAACGTGGGCAAATCGACCAGCCACTTCTGCTGAGATGGGGGCTGGTCCAGCTTCCTTCCTCATCTCCTCAGTGCTGGTGATACTCTCCAGCCTTCTGCACTGCTCACTGCCAAGATTTTCCCTCTTTCAAGAATTCCAAGGCTATTTTATATTTCTCTTCCCTTGACATCATCTGTCTTTCTAGCCTGCTATGAGTCAAATATGGAGGCAAATCGTTCAGTCTTATAATCCTCAGTAAGTTTCCTGGCCCCTTTCACCTTTTATAACTAGAGCTCATTATGACACAGCCGGCAGCAACAAAAATATTTCATTACTCTGACAGACAGCTTAAAATAATTTTTCTTTGACATTATCCAAGCCATCGTGGGAGCTGGAGAAGCACACAGTGGGTGGGAAGTAGCTGATTGGCAGAGATATTTCTAATATTTTTTTTTACACAAAGGGATGCAGCTATAGTTTTCATAGCATTTGACACTTGGGTTAGAACTGCAATAGCTAATTTTCCTCAAACAATTTAAATAATATATTCAGAAGAAGACTCCCTTCTTTCCATGAATACACTTATGAAGCATATACGTAGCTGGGCTCCCTTTGCGGGGCCTCTGCATGCCTTTAGCTCGCTGTAGTATTCCCTTTCTCTTCTTTCTTTCCTCCATCAAAGCTCTAAGCTAACCCCACAAGTACTAGGAATTAGTAAAGATTTTACTGGGGAAGCAAAGAATGAAGTCATGTTGCCCATCATTTTGCAAAAACTCCATGAAGAACTCTTTCACCTTTTGTCCTAGGGAGAAGGAGCTTTATAAGCAAACAGTAATATAAATATTAAAGTCCCAATATTTAATATTATTTGGGTAACAGCGCATAGTATGAAATCTCCCTACTTCTGCTTGAAATACAACATAGCTTCAGAAATTTGAGGGCTGCAGAATTTCTGGCATTGCCTCACCACCTCCTGAATTCAGGGTTTTTTTTCTTTGTTTTTGGGGGGGGATTCCTGGTCATTTGCTAATAAACAGCATTATCCAACATGAACGTACCTAAGGGACAGCTCTGCGGCCAGTTCTAGAGACGAGAGAGACTTGGAGCTTCACTGGCATTTGAAGCCTTAATGGACATCATTGGGGAGGGTTGGAGCAGAAAAGGAAGAAAACTGAAGGCAGCCATTTATCTTCCAACAATATTTGTTTGGGAGAAAGTGTGGAACACCACCATGGGTGCCCTGAGATATGTGTGGGGTTTGTTTTACAGAGTATTGGAGGGTCTGCTATATTTAGCAGGGTGAGAGCCAGCAATGTAAATGTTATTCCTGGTTTTATTCATGTTTCCCTGGGAAAACATGAGTTATATATGAATAGACTCCATGTACTAGAAATTCATCCTTTTCTAAGCTTCTTCAGTTTTGAACGGTATTACTTTTTGAAATTCTTCATTTGCCTTTCATTGCAAATACTTGGTATTATACATACGGGAACCAAGAGACAGTGTGGGCCATAAGATATTCACTTCAGCTTCTAATTTTGATTCTGGAGCCAAATAATAAATTGGAAATAAAGGAAGAATATTCCAAAATGAGTCGTAAGATCCACAAAGGTTTGAAAAAATTATTTTTAACTCACGGATCATATTAGAATATACATAAGCTAATGAATCATATATCAGTGCTACTTTCTGGGGTGCTAACAGATGGCACTTGCTCTGAAGGAAACTGAAATTTACTCATCTCTGTAGAAATCCACATGGGTTGACAATGCATGGCGCCAAGTCTAGTGGCACTCAGGCAGCCTGGGTCCATCTCGGTGTCCAGTGCTGTGAAATGGCCTCTCCACAAAAGTCCATCTCCATCTCTGCACAATGGAAGCAAATCATTAGAAATAAGATGTAGAGGTGAATACACTCTACATCTTATTTCCCCTGCAGGGGGACTGTCATATCGAGACTCAAAGAGGAGGAACTGTAGAAGCAGAGGGTTTTCTCCTTAAAGAGGAAGAAGAGTTACCGTTGGTTAAACTGAATTTGTTCGCGTAGAAAAGGGATGGATGTTACTGAAAGTGAAAGGAGGACAGCTGAGTTGACCTTCAAGACCCAGAGGCAATGGTCCTTGGCTTGGTTGGGTCCGCATGGGCTTCTCTGCAACCTTTCTATCAGACACTCTAGGGGCTGTGTCCACATCTTCTTGGTCTCTTTTACCATTTCTTTACATCTCCCTTGGTTTCTGTTTGTTTTTGCTTATCTTGATTCTCTTCAAAGGCCAGGCATTGGGTTTCAGGAGCCACTTTGCCCACATGTGTAGAGTTGGAAATGCCTTTGAGTTTAAGACCCCAAGGTGGCTGTTAGCAAAGATTGGTGAGTGTGGGGAGGAAGGCCCAGCTCCTTATGTTCTAGAGCTCCCCTTAGGGTGGGGTCGAGCCTGCAATCACACCCTTGCTCGGCTTCCTCCCCTCCCCTGGGCTTTCGTCTCCACTCCTTCACTGGTTTCTCCTGGGAAAACCTCCTTAATACATGCCTGACAAATTCTTTTTTAATGCCTCTTCCCAGGAATCCAGTCTAAGGTCCTCTTCAACAGATAGTCCTAGCAATCCACGTGCTCAAAGGGGCTTTCCTGCTCAGTACTAGTGTCTGGTTTAGATTGTAGACTCTCTTACTGGTGGTGCCCAAACACATTTCATCAGAACATCTCAGGAATGTGGAGATGGCAACAGTATTCTGAACTCTCAGGTTTTTTTTTGGAAAAATCAAAACTGGAATGATAATAAGCCTTAGTCTTCTAATGACAGGAATAAAAACTGACATTTCATTTTAAGAAATATGACTAGGAAGACTGATAAATCAACTCTCTTGATGAACAAAAGAATACCCCCTCCTCTCGGTCAACAGAAGTTAACAGTTTCCCTCAAGTTGGAGGTGAGTTAGAAGCTAATTCTGAGTCTGAAGAAAGAAGTCATAATTAGCTTGCATGGGACATTTCATTACGTGAGTTGCTGTGTATTATGGCTGTAGGACGTTTGCCCTGAGAATTGGGAGTGTCAGGTGGTGCATTTACCCAGACACCGTGAGGAGATCAGAATTCTCCTGATCTAGAGCTCAAAGTCACAGCTGCTGGTGGTAGGAACAAGTTCAATTCATTACTTCCTGCTACATTTCTTAGTGGAAATTTGTTTTAGGAGGATTGATCCCAGTCAAATTTATGTTCTGTGAGAATATAAATAGACTTTACATGAGGAAACTGTTGTTCATTTTAATCTGCAGGGCTTCCCAGAATATGTATCTTGCTAATGTGTGTTGTAAATCTCTCGATACAATATTTCCCAAATTTAATGGTCATAAAACCCTGTTTTTCCGAGTCATCTTTGCTTTTATAGACAAGATTGTAAATGGATAAGTTTTCTCTACCTTCCTCCACTTGATTTATTTGTCTCCTTTCTTTGATTTCTTATAAGAGCTATCTGGTATGAAAATACGTATGAGAAATGTATGTGTCTATTATTCTCTTATTCACTTAGTATTTGAACTCAGATATCCTTTCCATAAAAATTCAGAATGTATTTCTGGGCAGGGATAGTGTCCATTACATCCTAAAATGGTATCATATTTTGTTATTTCAGGTGTATATTTCTGTCTCCAACTATATTAGAAGCCCCTCGATAACAGAGTAGAAGTTAAAGGTTTTTGAGTGAAATTTAACACTGATATTCATATTCAATTATAACAATTAATATCATAGTTCTGAAACTTATCAAGTATTGCCACTGGGAAGAAAAGTTTACAATACCTTTGGGAAATACTCTTAAAATGTAAAGGTTGAGAATTTGCTCTTCGCTCTCCCTGACAGAGCCCTCCCAGAGAGCTCTTATCACCACTGATTTGTGTGTCTTATCTCTTCACTCTAGACGATAGGCTCCATTGGATCCAAGACTTTGGTTTCTTGCTGCTGCATCCCCAGTACCAGGCACAGGGCAGATGCTCAATACGTAACTGTGGAGAGAAGGGAGGAAGGCAGGGAGGGAGGGAGGGAGGGAGGGAGGGAAGAATACTTACACACACGGTCATGGTACTTTTGTGCTTTTTGCTAGGATGAGACTGCAGCTTTATGCTCATATCTAAAATACATTGATGTCCCATTAAACAGTGGTATAAGTGGTCATCTGTAACTTCAGTGCTTTAGAATAATTCTACTGGAAGAGTAGTTAAGGCATTAATTGTGAATTGAAAGCTACAGTGGACATCTCTTGTTTTGGCCAGCTCACTTGAAACATATATATTATAAGGGAGTTTAATTGATGCTAAATCTATTAAACACAGAAGCAACCAAGGCTAAAAAGAGGAGAGGAGTTAAGTTTTTTTTTTTTAATTAATTAATTTATTTTTGGCTGTGTTGGGTCTTCATTGCTGCGTGTAGGCTTCCTCTAGTTGCGTCGAGCGGGGGCCACTGTTCGTTGCAGTGCGCGGGCTTCTCATTGCGGTGGCTTCTCTTGTTGCAGAGCACGGGCTCTAGGCGTGCAGGCTTCAGTAGTTGTGGCACGTGGGCTCAGTAGTTGTGGCTCGCAGGCTCAGTAGTTGTGGCGCACGGGCTTAGTTGCTCCAAGGCACGTGGGATCTTCCCAGGCCAAGGATCGAACCCATGTCTCCTGCATTGGCAGGCAGATTCTTAACCACTGTGCCACACGGGGAGTCCCGAGAGGAGTTAAGTTTTAATGTGAGGACTGGGACTAGAGTGGTGGCAGTGGCGGGGAGGTGCCATTATTGGGAAGAGATTTCAAGATATTCCAACACTGCTATTTACACTGTTATTCCACACCCTCCTCCAACCCCCCAAAAAAAGAAAACAGAAAATCAAATCAATTGGGAGATTCTGATCCTTTTTTCCTATAGGAACTTATTTCTTACTTTTCAATGAAAGCCAGTGTGAGAAAAAATAGGAACCTCTTTACTAGAACTGACTATAAAATCAACTACTTCTAGAATGCAAAAATTGCTATGATTCTCAATGTCCTAGTGACAGAGTAACATAACAACTTAACTCTTATGTCCCAGATGGTTCCAACACTAGAATTGCCTTTTGTGATAATTCCTTTTTTTTTTTTTTTCCTTTTTTTACTGATACCGCTACTCTTCCACTTTTCCAAATTAGAAATCTTGGAGTCCTCCTTGAACCCTGCCTGCTTCTATTACTCTACCCAGCCTACCATCAAATCTTATTACTTCTTCCTTCAACGTGCCTCTTCTTTCACCTCAAGTGGCCTACCCTCTCTCCCAGGGCACATCCCTATCACTGCCACCTGGATCACTTCAACCTTCTGTTAGCTGGCTCCAGGCTCAGTGAGTGCTGGTCGTAAACCCAGGTTACTCTGGGGAACTTTCAGGTGATGGAAAGAGAAGCATAGAGAAGCCCAGTTATGCATAAAATTAGAAAGAAGAATTGTTTTCCATGTAGCTCATTCACAAGAAGACCCTTTGTTTTGCTCAAGACCCTTTGTTTTGCTACCTGTGGGAGGAGTTTGCTTTTCAACTCTTTTGATTTGGGTTTGACAGTGTGACTGACTGACTCTTGGAATGTAGGTGGGAACGAGAGATTATCATACTAAGTGAAGTCAGAGAAAGACAAATATTATATGATATGATTTACATGTGGAATCTAAGAAAATAATACAAATGAACTTATTTACAAAACAGAAACAGACTCACAGACACAGAAAACAAACTTATGGTTACCAAAGGGGAAAGAAGGGGGAGGTCCCCATCTAGCTGCCAATTTACCGGGCTGGACCAGAGGGTAGAAGAGCTGCAGGATGACAAGGGATGCTGTTGGCTGTGGCAGAGGAAACGTAAAACAAGCAGAGGAGCTGAAAGAACAGCAAAAACAAACTCAACAGAAAGAGGAAGGAATAGTGAACAACGTGCTGGGTTTCATATGGACTCTTCCGAGGAAGAAAAGGAGAGGCATGAGGACGGCGATGACAGTGATGCCTTGTCTCATGTGGCCAGACCTGGAGGGAGCACTGATCCTGCACCTTCTCTTCTGATGGTTCTAACAGCTGAGGGCAGAGGTTCTGCACTGGTGCCTGCTCACAGCCTAAGACATGGAGGCTCAGAGAGGTCTATCGGATTAAAATTTGAGGCTGTCTAACTTAAGGTCCTCAGTGATTGCCAAATCTGAATGTGCCTTAGAAACACCTGGAGATAATTCCAAAATGTAGAACAAATGAAAGGTGTGGCTTTGTTAGGGCTGATCCAACCAGTTGAAGAGGCTTCCACTATGACCAGGGAGCAAGTCCGCATACAGGGCAGGTCTGCTCACGTTTAAATGCCCAATACAGCATAGTCCCAGGTAACTATTAAGAGTAAGTCCAAATGAGCAACGAAGGTCCCAACCTAGAGTCCAGGAGCAAACCAGGAAGAGGCATATGACCTGAGGGGAGGGGTTGTCAAGGGGGGATGCCTTCTGCATATCGAACCACCCTGAGGTCATTGGTAGTTGCTCTTGAGTCTTTCTCCTCGTGTTCTGCACAATGACGCCTGCATGAGTTGTGGTGGTAGGAGATACTTACCACTCAGAATCCTGAGTTCTGTGCCCCAGCTTTCGTCCTTCTTTCACAGACCATCCTTGCAAATTCTAGCCGAGCTGGAAGACAAATTACCAATGAAAGGGATTGGGGAGTATAATTATTCTTCTATAGATGGAAAAACAAAGACACCAAGAATTTTATTCGCTTATACATGATCTAATTTCTAGATTTATTTCCAGCACCTAATTTCCAGGTGCTTTTGATGAGTCTTCGCTGCCTATCTCTTCTGAAATTGAGCCTCAGCGTTTATACCAAATCAGTCTTCCTACAGCTTGTTATTATCAAATAACATTTTTAAGGGTTTTTCAAAAAATAATATTGCTAGGTTGTTTTTGGTGCATTGCATAAAGTATAATTTTGGTGACATAATATTGCATTACTTAATTATCACAGCTGAACTAAAATGATAAGCCGTGGGTATAAATTGTGCTTGGTATATATCACAGCAAGCTGTAACTGGCTATGTGTTGATATATTATTAGTTTAAAATGATTATTCTTGCATGTCAGGGGTAAGAATGATGCTGTGTGCAAACTCACTCTTTTTTAAACCTACAAGTTGGACAGAAATTAAAAATCAAGAAAGGTGATCAGAAGAAGTTAAATAAGATAAGAGCACAACACTCTATGTTCTAATATTTGAAAAATGGCAGTGATAGAAGTGAAAGACAGAAGATCTTGCCATGACTCAGAGCCCCTACCCCACCCCAAAGCAGTGTAGAGGAAAGAAGATAGGTGGAAAAAAATCTTCAGAAAATCTGCCCAAATTTTGAGAAGAGTGAATTAAAAAGATGTGTAGGCAGTCCAGAAATAAATGAAACATCTGTGAAAATAAATGCTCCAACCACCTTGAGGTCCCAACAGAGACAAAAATTCTATTAGGCTTTGCCATTTTGTTTCTCCTGCTGGAAGAAAAGGTGAACTAGAAGACAAAATAATCAAAATGACTCTGAACTAATTATCTCCAAAGATGAATAGGAATCTAGCAGAATAGAAAACAAAAGAGGAAATAAATATGCCAAGATTCTTTGAAGGAGCAATGTGGGGGTGGGGGGAAGAGTAGTGAGGCTTGCAGGTGCAGTTTCTTCCTCACTCTTAAAAACTCATCAGTCTCAGCTATATTTTCCCTCCACTTGTTGGAGGATGTGAAATTGACTTAGAGAGAAGCAGGTGATATTGGGGAAGGGAAGAACTGGGAGTGTTTGGTGAGAGTGAAGGCTCTAAGGCCCAGTTTTGAATTGGGAGAATGATCTGAAATGTGCAGATGTCCATAAGTGTCTCCTAGACCAAATAGAGTAAACCTTAGTTCAAGGCAATTAAAATTTTTTTAAAAAAATTTTTATTCATTTATTTTATTTTTTTTGGCTGCGTTGAGTCTGTTGCTGCACGTGGGCTTTCTCTAGTTGTGGTGAGTGGGGGCTACTCTTCGTTGTGTTGAGTGGGCTTCTCATTATCGTGGCTTCTCTTGTGGAGCACGGGCTCTAGGTGTGTGGGCTTCAGTAGTTGTGGCACTTGGGCTCAGTAGTTGTGGCTCACGGGCTCTAGAGCTCAGGCTCAGTAGTTGTGGTGCATGGGCTTAGTTTCTTCACGGCATGTGGGATCTTCCAGGGCCAGGGCTCGAACCTGTGTCCCCTACATTGGCAGGTGGATTCTCAACACTGCGCCACCAGGGAAGCCCTCAAGGCAATTAAAATTTCAAAAGAGAAAATAGAAGTATTTCCAGCTCCCAATCCACTAAGCTGTAGAAAAGTCTTCAGTTTTCACAGCTTTTAAACTAAAGTTCTGAGAGCAAGAAAAATAGCCTCAAGAGTTCAAGGAAAATTCAGCCACATCATTTAAGAGTAAAAACGGAACCTTTTGATACAGTTTGAATTCAATCTCACACAAAATAATTTTAAAAATCATAAATAAAAATATAAGCAAATGGAGGCTATTAGCACCTTAAAATCAAGGAGAGTTAATCCCTAAAATACAAGAATGTTGAAGAATTAATAAATATTAATATGATGTAAAATCTAACAATAGTGAAATATATCAATATTATGTATTATATCCATAATATTCTATACATAATTATATCAATGTTAAACAATAGATTAAAATAACATCAATTAAGGGGGAAATTTAAGAAAATTTAACATCCATTTTCCATTTCTATGAAAACCAAACCAAACCAAATTGCCTTACAACACACTTGTCTATTACTCAACTCTTTTTTTTTTTTTTGCCACACCGCAAGGTATGTGGGATCTTAGTTTCCAGCCAGGGATGGAACCCGTGCCCCCTGCAGTGGAAGCGCGGAGTCTTAACCGCTGGACCACCAGGGAAGTCCCTATTACTCAAAACGATTTTAAAATGTATAAAACTAAAGCCAGGATCTTGTAAGCCAGTATTTGTTAATTTGGGGGAGGAGGGCTTCCCAGTGTCCAATCTTACTCTGTTTGGGAGGAATTTCCCGTTGAATTAATTAGTGAAAAGTACAGTCCTTTCTTCCACATCAAAAATCTAAGGGTTGAATGTTCATTCCTCTTGCCACCAGGTAGAGAGGGCTTAGCATGCTCATGCTTTTATTTGGGAATTTAAACCATGAGCGAGAGAGAGAAAAAGAATGAGCAATTATTTGTTATAAAAGAAATATCTTAGATGGTAACTAGTGACAAAGGCAGCAGTATCCAGTGGTGGAGAGCCTCAGAAATAAGATACAAATCAGACAGATGTTAGTTTTTCATGCTCTTAGTCTGGTTTTCTAGCATCTGTTGACTGTTGGAACTACTTGATAATCTTCCAGAAACTCCTTCCTGCTTAAGGTGATCAGACTTAGTTTTTGTTGCTTGCACCTGGAGTCTTGGCTGGAACTAAGTCACACTGCTTAATGGTGGTAAGAACAGAAACATTATCATTCAATTTGGGAAAAATACAAGGTTGTACACCATCATTATCATTTTTAACATTGTTCTCAAAGTAATAACTGATGTAACTAGACAAGAAAAAGACATTTGGTTTACATGTTAGAAAGAAAGCAGAAAATGTATCATTATTTGTAGACCTTTTTATTGTCTACCAAGAAAATCTAGGAAATAGAAAGAAAGGAACAAACAAACAAAAAATGAACAATAGAATAATTCAAAGAGATTGCTGGTTGCAAAATTAAAATGCAAGAATTAATAGCTTTCCTAGCTACTAATAATAGAGTCTTCAGGACAACAAAACAAATACAACAGTGGCTTGAATATAGGGATATATATTTTTCTCTCACCAAGTCCAGAGGTAGGTGACCTTGGGACTATTATGCTCATTCCTATCAGGGAAGCTTCTATTAGTAGAGAAAAAGTGAGATTATATATCGGGGAACAGTTTGCTACCAACAACTTGAAAATATAATTGAAGTAAAGACTTCATTTTAAAAAGGAGGCCAAATAATTTTTAAAAACCAGATATAAACTTAATAAGATGCATAAAATTTTCTATCCCATGTGGAACTCTTACAGAATAGAATGGATAAAATTCTATATGTAAAAATGTGGAGAAGATAGTGGAAGGTTGTTAGAGAGCAAGATATCTTCGTGGTGCTAAAGTATCACTCCATAGAGCACTCACTAACACCCAAGGGAATCGCCAACCTTCACAGTGGCAAGATCACCTGGACCAATTGATGGAACAGTATCATTAGCGCTGCAACAACCTGATACTGCGGGCTTCCCTGCATGATCCAGTCTGAAGAAGAGAGCATCTCTTGTGATGCATGCACACTAGCCTAGTCAAGCCTTTTGACTTCACTTTAGATTTACAGGAAATATAGAAATATCAAACAGCAAATTGTTAAAGTAAAATACAAAATGGAGACCAAACTTGAAAATTCCTTAAGCAGGCAAAACCATTTAAGTGAAGCTTACATAAACTTACATGTAAGTGAAACAGCATATTCTGCAGAGCGAGTGGAACTTTACTTGGGCTACCTCTTGTAAATGCCTCTGAAAATCATAAATGAAGCTTAAGCTGTTTTTCAAAACTGGCATGCTGTAGCCACTTTTATTTTTTTAAACATCTTTGTTGGAGTATAATTGCTTTACAATGGTGTGTTAGTTTCTGCTGTATAACAAAGTGAATCAGCTATACATATACATATATCCCCATATCCCCTCCCTCTTGCGTCTCCCTCCCACCCTCCCTATCCCACCCCTCTAGGTGGTCACAAAGCACCGAGCTGATCTCCTTGTGCTATGCGGCTACTTCCCACTAGCTATCTATTTTACATTTGGTAGTGTATATATGTCAATGCTACTTTCTCACTTCATCCCAGCTTACCCTTCCCCCTCCCCGTGTCCTCAAGTCCATTCTCTACATCTGTGTCTTTATTCCTGTCCTGCCCCTAGGTTCATCAGAACCTTTTTTTTTAGATTCCATACATATGTGTTAGCATACGGTATTTGTTTTTCTCTTTCTGACTTACTTCACTCTGTATGACAGACTCTAGGTCCATCCACCTCACTACAAATAACTCAATTTCGTTTCTTTTTATGGCTGAGTAATATTCCATTGTATATATGTGCCACAGCTTCTTTATCCATTCATCTGTCAATGGACATTTAGGTTGTTTCCATGTCCTGGCTATTGTAAATAGAGCTGCAATGAACACTCCCCTGTAACTTGGAAAACTCTAGTGATACAACTAATCATTTTTTAAAAAAATTTATTTATTTCATTTTTATTTATTTATTTTTGGCTGTGTTGGGTCTTCGTTGCTGCATGCGGGCTTTCTCTAGTGGCGGTGAGCAAGGGCTACTCTGCGTTGTGGTGCACAGGCTTCTCACTGTAGTGGCTTCCCCTGTTGCACAGCATGGGCTCTAGGCATGTGAGCTTCAGTAGTTGGGGCTCTCGGGCTCTAGAGCACAGGCTCAGTAGTTGTGGAGCACAGGCTTATTTGCTCTGTGGCATGTGGGATCTTCCTGGACCAGGGATCGAACTGTGCCACCAGGGAAGTCCCTACAGCTAATCATTTTAAAGAATAAACACCCTCGGGCTTCCCTGGTGGCGCAGTGCTTGAGAGTCCGCCTGCCGTTGCAGGAGACGCGGGTTCGTGCCCCGTTTCGGGAGGATCCCACATGTCGCGGAGCGGCTGGGCCCGTGAGCCGTGGCCGCTGAGCCTGCGCGTCCGGAGCCTGTGCTCTGCAACGGGAGAGGCCACAACAGTGAGAGGCCCGCATAACGCAAGAAAAAAAAAAAAAAAAAAACACCCCCTGCATTTTCACTATATAAATTGTCTTATCACCATATACCTCTGACTCTCTTTCTACTGTTGGTTTGAGAGCTCCCAGTTCACAAACTGTTCTGATATGCACAACAAACTCTTACTAAATATTATTTGATAGATTTGGTGGTTTTAATTTTGCTATGTTGGGATTTTTGACAAAATGAAACAACCCCTTAAGAAAATAAACATACAAGTCCAGAGCGTGGGATATTCTACAGAGCAAATGGCCTCTTAAAAAAGTTAATATCATAGACAAAAAAAGGTAGAGGACTGTTGTATATCAAAGAGACATAACAACAGAATAAAACAGGTGGATGTTAATTGGATTCTGGTTTTAAAACAAACCCAAATATTTATCAGTTGATGAATGGATAAATAAAATATGGGATATATCTATAGAATGGAATATTTTTGAGTAATAAAAAGAAATGAAGGACTGATTCATACTATAACATGGATGAACCTTGAAAATAGCATAAGTGAAAAAAGCCAAACTCAGAAGGCTACATACGTATGATTTGATTTATATGAAATGTTCAGAATAGGGCAAATCCTTAGAGACAGAAATTAGATTAGTGGTTGTCATGGGTTGTAGGAGGGGAAATGGAGAATAATACACGGAGAGTGATTGCTAAGTGGGTACAGGGTTTCTTTCTGGGTTAATGAAAATAGTCTGGAATTAGTAATGATGGTTGCATAACTTTGTAAATATACTTAAACCCATGAAATTATGTATTTTAAAAGGGTGATATTTATGGTATGTGAATTATATTTCAAGATAGATAGGAAGATAGATAAATACATGATAGATAGATAGACAGATAGATAGATAGATAGATGGATGGATGATAGGACAAAGCTGCAAAAGGCAGCAAAAACCCCAAAGCCATAAAGAGCATTTTTGGAACTTTTGTGGAAATTTGAATTTAGATTGGATATTAGATATTAAAGAAATTACATAGGTGTGATAATGATATTGTGGTGAGCAAGAGAACTTCTTTTTTTAGGAGATACATATTGATATATTTAGAAATAAGATATCTTAAGGTAAGAAATAAGAAATAAGAAATAAGATATGATGCCTATAATTTGATAATGATATTGTGATTAGCAGTAGAATGTCTTTTTTAGGAGATAGATATTGATATATTTAGGAATAAAGTATCATGATGGCCATATTTTGTTTGCAAATGGCTCAGCAAAAAATATTAATAAAATTAAAAAAATCCATAGATAGAAATAAGATATGGCAAGTATCAACAATTTTTGGATCTAAGTGGTGAGTACAGGGATTATCATTTTACTATTGCTTCAGCTTTTTTGTATCTTCAGAAATTTTCACAGAAAGGTTTGGAGAGGTACTGAGGTCCTTAAGAGATCACGAAGGTTAATGGAGAAACACGTAGGAGGAACCAATGATGTGACGGTATCAAGTCTACCGGCATTATCTGTACTTTCAAAGTCATCCCAATGGGAATATTACCAGCACTGTTTTTGGAAGTCTGCATCATACTAAGGGTAAGCTGGAGAAATAAACATGTGGGAATATCCAGGGAAATTCTGAAAATGAAGAGTAATAAGTAGAGACTGACCTTATGAGCTATTCAACCATTATATAAATCTAAACAATTTAAAAACAGCTTAGTATAGGTGAAAATAGCCAATTTAACAAAATAAAGTAGGGAGTTCAGAAATTGACCCAAATGCATGTGGGAATTGCTTGTATTTAAAGGTGGCATTAAATGTAAGTGGGAAAAGGAAGGCTATGTAATAGATTTCTCTGGATCAGATGGCCAGCTCTTTGCCAAAATGCAAATATGAATCTCTACTTGTCCTTATTCCAAATACAGTCTAGATGATGCGAACCTTAAAAACAAAACAAAACATAAAACATTAGCCTACAGGTAATTAAATCACATCTTGTATTCCTATAACTGAACAGCAAACTGAGGCTTAAAAATAAAAAATAACTGAGGCTTATGTACTTGATATTTGCTCAGTGAATGGGTACCACTTGTCCTTGGGAAAATGAGCCATGATTCCTAAAATTTGGTGGTGCTGGGGATTTTCACTGCACTGCATTTAGTCAAGGCAGGCTTTTTTGAAGAGCTTGCTGTTCTGAATATCACTGAATGTGGGAAGTTATTGTTGCCCCTTGTTTGGACGGAGGGAGAGGGCTGGTGGTGAGAAAGAGCAGGTTGGAGCTAGAGATGCTCACTGATCATAACTCAAGATTAGATGGACTGTGTGAGCAAGCGTGTGGTTCTTTCAAAGACAAGAACATGTGGCTGATACCCAGCATTTTGCAATCTTCAAGAGACATCCCAGGGCCAGCATGGTTAGGTAAATGACAATCTTAGTGCCATTTCCTTACTCAGTGTTGTGCTGTAAGCATGAAAATGGACCCTAAGAATCACATGAGGTTCACATGGAAAACTAAACAGTCCACAGATCTGCCATCTCCCTAGGAGGAGCACAGTGAGAGCTACATGCAGCTTCTCTCAGATGCAGTTTCACAGCCCTTGTAAATACCCAGGCTTCCCCAAATGTCTGCTGAAGTCAAGAGCCTTATAGTATTTTGCTATGTGGATGAAGTTGATTTGATCTCTCTTTCC